>NC_092244.1:23080770-23083270 GCF_036320965.1 Panulirus ornatus | reverse complement strand
CTACATAAAGAGCAGCATTCCTATAATCCAATTTTGGTGGGCTTTTGATAGTCGCTGTTGGATGTATCCCATTTAATCTAACTTGATAGTTTCTACCGCAATATATATCAGGTTAGGCCAAAATTTTCGTAGATTTATAGGATATTAGACTGTTTCAGGTCAAGGTTGTGGGAATTACATCAGCTCCCGTAATGACAGAGTAACCCTAACTCTTCATTATTACTAGCCATCCGAGGGCCAAGACATTGCTGACCTCTTCCGGTAATTACGAAATGTCGATAAAATTACAGGGAATTTATGAGAGGATAGGTCAGCAGGGATGGTGATATAACCTAGGGTACTCTGTGCCTCACTCTCTGTACGTGTCAGCTCTACAAGACCGTATCTGTCTGTTAAGTCTGTGTCACAGTTATACCGAGAGTCATTCTTATCTTTAGAATTCATCATACTCTTACTAGGTGATCCGTTTGGGTCTGGGCGAAATAAAGGGGCTAAAAGAACGTAGCCAGATATGATATAGCGCTCATCCGTCGCGTGTGTCATAAAACGGGGGAGTTTGACATATGTAAACACCACGCTCACCCCCACATAGCGCCCCATACACCATGCTCAACCCCACACAACGCCCCATACACCACGCTCAACCCCACACAACGCAAACATACACCACGGTGAACCCCACACAACGCCTCATACACCACGTTGAACCCCACACAACTCCCCATACACCACGCTCACCCCCACACAACGCCCCATACACCACACTCACCCCCACACAACGTCCCATACACCACGATCATCCCCACACAGCACCCCATACATCACGCTCGCCCCCACACAACACCCCATACACCACGCTCACCCCCACACAACACCCCATACACCACGCTCACCCCCACACAACACCCCATACAACACGCTCACCCCCACACAACGCCCCATACACCACGTTCACCCCCACACAACGTCCCATATCAAATGACCACAGCGATAACAAACAACTCTGAGACATTCCAACATTCACTTTCATACATCCACTTACTCTCACACTTGGTCGACTCCCAGTAAAAAAGCTCTTACCAGCATTCAGAAGTCTTACCTGTACGTACACCATAGTGAGCCAAAACTTAACAATACATGTAAACAACTCATACAGAGAACTTTGCTTCATATGCTGTGTTGTGTTCTCTTATGAAACCATGAACATTTCTTGATAAAATATAAACCTAGTATTCCCAAAGCCGTCCTGTACTAACTCTCCTGTAAAATTTCTATTCAGTTGCAAATTTCAAATAGCCAACTTCTCTGCTTCTGCAGCAATCATCTGTCCTAACATTGTGCTGTCTCTACACACGTTAAGGCCAGGACTGAACTAGTGCTGGGCGATACCAGATTTTCTGATTCGATACGATACCAAGTATGGCAGAGCTTAGTATCAGCAGTATCGGGTACCAATACTGGGGACTTTTGTATCTAGTATCGGTATTTTGAGTACTTTAATGAAACATTTCAGATAACAAAAAAGAAGATAAGACCATACATATTTTGATCAGTTTGTTTATCTTATTTGATTATGAGGAACAGTGATAGGTAGGAAAAAAGCATCCAAAGTACATATATGACAACTCAGCAAAAGGGATTTTTTTTCTCTTTGAAAAAGACGTACATAAAAGTGTCTATCAAAATCAAACTAACGTGACTTTATTTCCTAAGGAAAACACAAGCAACATATTCTTTAAGGACTGTTTAGTACAGAATCACTCATGATATGAAAAACTTCACTCCAGTTTCTAGTTAGGTAAACGTACATTTTCTGAGGTAACTGCTTAAAATTAAGATCATGTTGACATGAGAAGAACCTCAGACGGCTTCGCCTGTCACTATTAATCAGCTCAGCTTCTGATGAAAGGCATTCTGAAGGGCCTAACGCAGCTACAATTCCTAAGTATTTACTGAGACACCAACTTAATTTATCAAGAGTCTGCTCTTGTTTCCTCCACCATTCACAAGGGTCCTCACTCCTCGATACTGTGATTTCCTCTTCAGTGGACGCAGAGCCTTCCTGCTGTGACTGTTGTCTTGCACCGTCAAGTATGGCTTTTATGTCTTTGACTGGAGTTGTTGACAATGATGCATCTTTGACTGGAGTTGTTGACACTGATGCATCTTGAATTTCTACATTTTCAGTTTGAGCTGTCACTTGCAGTTCATAAAAAACTTAGCTGTTTTCCTAATCCAACTCCTTTATTTCCTCTTAGCTCGTGCATTATCATGTATAACGTTCAACAATGTTACCTCGTTAACTTCAAAATAATTTCCACAGCACAGCGCAGTATACTTTCCTTATATTATTCATGATACTCGATACCGAGTTACTGGTATCGACACTTTCAACGACATGGCTGGTATCAGGAGGATCGATATTATGGTATCAATACGCCCACCACTAGTGAACACCACTTAGACCATGACTGGTCTCCCTCGTCATATATATATATAT
>NC_092244.1:23075770-23078270 GCF_036320965.1 Panulirus ornatus | reverse complement strand
TTTTTTAATTTTCCAAAAGAAGGAACAGAGAAGGGGGCCAGGTGAGGGTATTCCCTCAAAGGCCCAGTCCTCTGTTCTTAACGCTACCTCGCTATCGCGGGAAATGGCGAATAGTATGAAAATATATATATATATATATATATATATATATAATATATATATATATATATATATATATATATATATATATTAATATATTTTTTTTTTTTTTTTTCTTTCTTTTTTTTGCTTTGTCGCTGTCTCCCGCGTTTGCGAGGTAGCGCAAGGAAACAGACGAAAGAAATGGCCCAACCTACCCCCATACACATGTATATACATACGTCCACACACGCAAATATACACACCTACACAGCTTTCCATGGTTCACCCCAGACGCTTCACATGCCCTGATTCAATCCATGACAGCAGGTCAACCCCGGTATACCACATCGCTCCAATTCACTCTATTCCTTGCCCTCCTTTCACCCTCCTGCATGTTCAGGCCCCGATCACACAAAATCTTTTTCTCTCCATCTTTCCACCTCCAATTTGGTCTCCCTCTTCTCCTCTTTCCCTCCACCTCCGACACATATATCCTCTTGGTCAATCTTTCCTCACTCATTCTCTCCATGTGCCCAAACCATTTCAAAACACCCTCTTCTGCTCTCTCACCACGCCTTTTTATTTCCACACATCTCTCTTACCCTTACATTACTTACTCGATCAAACCACCTCACACCACACATTGTCCTCAAACATCTCATTTCCAGCACATCCATCCTCCTGCGCACCACTATCCATAGCCCACGCCTCGCAACCATACAACATTGTTGGAACCACTATTCCTTCAAACATATCCATTTTTGCTTTCCGAGATAATGTTCTCGACTTCCACACATTCGTCAAGGCTCCCAGAATTTTTGCCCCCTCCCCCACCCTATGATCCACTTCCGCTTCCATGGTTCCATCCGCTGGCAGATCCACTCCCAGATATCTAAAACACTTCACTTCCTCCAGTTTTTCTCCATTCAAACTCACCTCCCAATTGACTTGACCCTCAACCCTACTGTACCTAATAATCTTGCTCTTATTCACATTCACTCTTAACTTTCTTCTTTCACACACTTTACCAAACTAAGTCACCAGCTTCTGCAGTTTCTCACATGAATCAGCCACCAGCGCTGTATCATCAGCGAACAACAACTGACTCACTTCCCAAGCCCTCTCATCCCCAACAGACTTCATACTTGCACCTCTTTCCAAAACTCTTGCATTCACCTCCCTAACAACCCCATCCATAAACAAATTAAGCAACCATGGAGACATCACACACCCCTGCCGCAAACCTACATTCACTGAGAACCAATCACTTTCCTCTCTTCCTACACGTACACATGCCTTACATCCTCGATAAAAACTTTTCACTGCTTCTAACAACTTGCCCCCCACACCATATATTCTTAATACCTTCCACAGAGCATCTCTATCAACTCTATCATATGCCTTCTCCAGATCCATAAATGCTACATACAAATCCATTTGCTTTTCTAAGTATTTCTCACATACATTCTTCAAAGCAAACACCTGATCCACACATCCTCTACCACTTCTGAAACCACACTGCTCTTCCCCCCAATTGATGCTCTGTACATGCCTTCACCCTCTCAATCAATACCTCCCATATGATTTACCAGGATACTCAACAAACTTATACCTCTGTAATTTGAGTACTCACTCTTATCCCCTTTGCCTTTGTACAATGGCACTATGCACGCATTCCATATATATATATATATATATATATATATATATATTATATATATATATATATTATATATATATATATATTTATATATAATATATATATATATATATATATAATGCATAAAAATCCCTTGGGAGGGGGTGGGGGGAGTGTATATAGCATTCGCCTTACTCCCCCCGTAGCTAACCCCCCCCCGACCCAGACCCTTCGCGCGAGGTCGGGTCGCTACCTCGCAAACGCGGGAGACAGCGACGAGGTATAAAAAAAAAAAAAAATATATTAATATATATATATATATATATATATAGAGAGAGAGAGAGAGAGAGAGAGAGAGAGAGAGAGAGAGAGAGACTTTTGGATGTTAATGTGCTGAGAGGTGCAACTGGAGGGATGTCTGATCATTATCTTGTGGAGGCTAAGGTGAAGATTAGTATGGGTTTTCAGAAAAGAGGAGTGAATGTTGGGGTGAAGAAGGTGGTGAGAGTAAGTGAGCTTGGGAAGGAGACCTGTGTGGGGAAGTACCAGGAGAGACTGTGTACAGAATGGAAAAAGGTGAGAACAATGGAAGTAAGGGGAGTGGGGGAGGAATGGGATGTATTTAGGGAATCAGTGATGGATTGCGCAAAAGATGCTTGTGGCATGAGAAGAGTGGGAGGTGGGCTGTTTAGAAAGGGTAGTGAGTGGTGGGATGAAGAAGTAAGAGTATTAGTGAAAGAGAAGAGAGAGGCATTTGGACGATTTTTGCAGGGAAAAAAT
>NC_092244.1:23060770-23070770 GCF_036320965.1 Panulirus ornatus | reverse complement strand
TTGCCCATCTGCACGCCTGCCTGCCCCACGTGTATGCTGATGCACTCTCGCTGTCGGAAGAAAGAAAAACTTTAAAACATACCATCACCTCAACAGTAAATTACTACAACACAACAACATAATTGTCACACTTCTTGACAGTTCACAAAAGCTGCACTGAAATACTGCATAGCATTTTGGTAGATGCTTTTTTTTTTCCTTTAATATCTTATCTTTTTGTCTTACTTGTGTTCTTTGGTTTGAAAAGTTACGGTTGCACACTGAAGGTCTTCTTATAAGGTAATACTTAACTCGTCAGCCGATGGATGTAAGTTTGCAGACAATGCCGCGCCGAAGTAAGTAGTACCACTGTACTACCGTCTTACATTCCCATTACCTCCACTCTCTCCAATCTACCTCCAAGCTCTCTCTCGTCCTTCCTCAGCACCTCTCATCTCTCTTCGTCATCTCCTCAATCTGCCCTCTCCTCTCTCTCGCCTCCTCTCTCTCTCCCCTCCCCTTCTCTATCATTCGCTGGCTCCTCTCTCCACGCATCTCTTCTTCCCACCCACCCTCACTCTCCATCACTCCGTCCCTCCTCGTCTCTCTCCCCATCCCCCCCCCTCCCTCTCCTCTGCTTCTCTCCTATCGTCTCAACCCCAAGCTCCTTCTCTCTCTCTCCCTCTCCCTCTCCCCCCCTCCTCTCTCGCTCTCTCTCCTCTCTCCTTCACAGTCCCACCGTCCCTATACATCACTATCTCTTCAAATCATCCATCGTCTATCGAACCCGACTCTCTCTCCTCACTCCCTCCCTTCTCATCTCTCCCCTCATCGCTCTCCCCAAAGATCCCTCGATCTTCGTCGCCTCTATCACCACTCCTCTCTCTCCTCTCTCAATACTCATCTCTACCATCCACTCTCTCCTCTATCCCGCTCTCTCTCCTCTCCCCAAAATCTTCTCCCTCACTCACTCCATCCATCGTCGACCACACTCCCCGTTCCCTCTCTCTCTTCCCTCTCTCCTAATTCTTCCTCCTCCGCCTCTCCTCCATTCTCCTCTCATGGCCCTCCCTCTGTCACTCGATCCCCTCCTCTTCTCAACACCCCTCTCTCTTCCTCTCTCTCTCTCTCTCTTCTCTTCCCTCACCTCGACTCCACTCCTCTCTCTCTCACCTCCTCTCTCCTTCCACCGTCCTCATTCTTCTCTCCCCCTTCTCCCTTCTCTCTCTCCTCTTCCTCCTTCTCCTCTCCACCTCCTTCCTCCCTCCTCCCCCTCTCCTCTCTCCTCTCCCCTCCTCACTCTCTTCCCCTCTCCCTCCTCCCTCCCCCCCCTCCTCTTTCCCCTCTCCACTCTTCTCCTCTCCTCCTCCTCTCCCTTTCCCCGTCTCCCTCTCCTCCTCCTCTCTCTTCTTCTCTCCTCCTTCCTCCTCCCCGTCTCCTCTCATCGTCAACTCTCCCTCTCTCTCTCTCATGTACTCATCTCCCCCCCCCTCCCTTTCTCATCTATCTCTCCGTCTCTCCTCCCCCATCGCTCCTCTCCACCCTCTCCATCTCCCCTCCCCGTCTCCCCTCTCATTCCTCACCTTCCCCCCACTCCCTCCCCTTCTCACTCTTCCTTCCCTCCTCCCTCAACATCTCTCACTCTCTCTCTCTCTCTCCTAAATTATATATATACTATAGATATTTAAATATATGAATAATATTTATATATATATTTTCCCTTGGATTAGGGAGTATTAATACTTCCCACGTATTCCCCTGGCGGTGTCGTAGAAGGCACTAAAAGGGGAGGGAGCGGGGTCTTAAACCCTCCCCTCAGTCATTTTTTTTAAGTTTACCAAAAGAAGGAACAGAGAAGGGGGCCAGGTGAGGATATTCCCTTCAATGGCCCTGTCCCTCTGGTTCTTAAAGGTACCTCGCTAACCGCGGAAAATGGCGAATAGTTTGAAAAAAAAAAAAAAAAAATATATATATATATATATATATATATAATATATATATAATATGATTTATTAATTTTTTTATAATATATTATATAATATAATATATATATATATATATATATATATATATATATAGAAGATAGATTATATACCCAACATACAAAGGCAAAGGGGATAGGAAGTGAGTGCTCAAATTACAAGGTAATAAGTTGTTGAGTATCCTGTAAATTATAGGGAGGGTATTATTGAGGGGTGGAAGGCATGTACAGAAGCACAGATTGGGGAAGAGCAGTGTTGTTTCAGAAGTGGTAGAAGGAATGTTTGGAATCAGGTGTTTGCTTTGAAGAATGTATGTGAGAAATACTTAGAAAAAGAAGGCAAATAGGATTTGTAGGTAGCATTATGGGATCCCTGGAGAAGGCATATGTTAGAGTTGAAGAGATGCTCTGTGGAAGGTATTAAGAATATATGGTGTGGTGAGGCAAGGGTTGTTAGAAAGCAGTGAAAAATTTTTTATCGAGGCTAGTAAGGCATGTGTACGGGTAGGAAGAGGAAGGAGAGGAACGGGATTGGTTCTCAAGTGAATGTAGGTTTGGCGGGAGGGGTGAGGTGATGGTATCCAAGGTTGTTTTAATTATTTGTTTTATGGATGGGGTTGTTGGAGGGTGAATGCAAGAAGTTTTGGAAAGAGGGGCAAGTAGGAAGTCCTGTTAGGGTATGAGAGGGCTTGGTAAGTGAGTCAGTTGTTGTTTCGCTGCAAGATAACAGCGCTGGTGGCTGATTCATGTGAAAACCTGCAGAAGGTGGTGACTGAGTTTGGTAAAGTGTTGAAAAAGATAGTTTAAGAGTAAATGTAGAATAAGAGCATGGTTATTAAACGTACAGTAGGTTGAGGATCAAGTCAATTAGGAGGTGGTTTGAATGGAAGAAAAACAGAGGAAGTAAGTGTTTTAAGATATCTGGGAGTGGATCTGTCATCGGGAAATGGAACATGGAAGCGAAGTGGATTCATAGGGTGGGGGAGGGGGGCGAAAAATTCTGGGACCTTGAGAATGTGTGGAAGTCGGAGAGGATTATTCTCGAAAGAAGCAAAAATGGGTATGATTGAAGGAATATGGTTTCCACCAACAATGTATGTAGGTGCGAGGCGTTGGCTATGGATAGAGTGGTGCGCATAGGAGATGGAAGATGGGATGTGGCTGGAAAATGAGATGTTTGAGACAATGTTGGTGTGAGTGGGTTTGATCGGTACAGTAACGAAGGGAAGAGAAGTGTGGAAATTAAAAAAGACTGGTTTAGAGAGCAAAAGAGGGTGTTTTTTGGAAATGGTTTGGCACATGGAGATAATGAGTGAGGAAAGAATTGACCAAGCGGATATATGTGTCGGAGAGTGAGGGAACGAGGAGAAGAAGGGAGACACAAATTGGAGGTGGAAAGATAGAGTGAAAAAAGTTTTTGTGTGAGCGGGGGCCTGAACATGCAGGAGGGTGAAAGGAGGGCAAGGAATAGAGTGAATTGGTGCGATGTGGAATACCGGGTTGATGTTCTGTCAGTGATGTGAATAAGGCATGTGAAGCGTCTGGGAAAACCAATGGAAAGCCTGTGTAGGTATGTATCTTGCGTGTGTTGGAACGTATATTGTGACGTAATGGTTTACATGTGTAAATTGGGTGGGTTAGGAGGCCATTTCATTTCGTCTGTTCCTTGCGCTAAACACCTCGAAAACGCGGGAACAGCGAACAAAAGCAAAAAAAAAAAAAAAAGAAAAAAAAAAAATATAATGATATATAATATATATATATATATATAATATATTTAAAGAAAATATAGAATAATAATATATTATATATATATATATAATATATAGATAATATATATTATTAATTATTACTTTGTTCGCTGTCTCCCGCGTTTGCGAGGTTAGCGCAAGGATACAGACGAAAGAAATGGCCAACCCCCCCCGTACACATGTATAATACATACGTCCCCACAACACGCAAATATACATACCTACACTGCTTTCCATAGCTATACCCCAGAACGCTTCACATGCCTTGATTCAATCCACTGACAGCACGTCAACCGCCGGTAGACCACTCGCTACCAATTCACTCTATTCCTTGCCCTCCTTTCACCCCCCCTGCATGTTCAGGAGACCAATCACACAAAATCTTTTGTCACTCCATCTTTCCAACCTCCAATTTGGTCTCCCTCTCCTCCTTGTTCCTTCCACCTCCGACACATATCTCCTCTGTCAATCTTCCTCACTCATTCCTCTCCATGTGCCCAAAACCACTTCAAACACCCTCTACTGCTCTCTCAACCACGCTCCTCTTCCTATTTCCCCACAACATCTCTATTCTCTCTCATCCAGTTTACTTTTTAACCCTTACGTTACTCCACTCGATCAAACCACCTCACACCACACATGTCCTCAAAACAGCTCATTTCCAGCACACACCATCCACCTGCCGCACAACTCTATCCATAGCCCACGCCTCCAACCATCAACATTGTTGGGAACCACTATTTCCTTCAAACATACCCATTTTTTGCTTTCCGAATAATGTTCTCGACTTCCACACATTCTTCAAGGCCCCCAGAATTTTCGCCCCCTCCCCCACCCTATGATCCCCTCCGCTCTCCATTGTTCCATCCGCTGACAGATCCACTCCCAGATATCTAAAACACATCACTAACTTCCCCGGTTTTCTCCATTCAAACTCACCTCACCCAATGACTTGACCCTCAACCCACTGTACCTAATAACCTTGCTCTTATTCACATTTACCTCTTAACTTTCTTCTTCCACACACTTTACCAAACTCAGTCCACCAGCTTTCTGCAGTTTCTCACATGAATCATAGCACCAGCGCTGTATCATCAGCGACCGAATCAACAACTGACTCACTTCCCCCCAAGCTCTCTCATCCCAACAGATTCATATTTGCCCCCTCTTATCCAAAACTCTTGCATTTACCTCCTAACAACAACCCCTATATCCTATAAAAAATTAAAAACCATTGGAGACATCACAAACACCCCTGCCGCAAACCAACATTCACAGAGAACCAATAACTTTCCTCTCTTCCTACACGTACACATGCCGAACAATCCTCGATAAAAACTTTTCACTGCTTTCTAAAAATTTTCATCCCACACCATATATTCCAAAACCGTCCACAGAGCATCTCTACAACGCTATCATAGCTTCTCCAGATCCCATAAATGCTACAGACAAATCCATTTGCTTTTTTCTAAAGTATTTTCTCACATACATTCTTCTTCAAAGCAAAACACTATCCACACATCCCTACCATTTCTTTCTGAAATCCACACTGCTCTTCCCCAACTGATGCTCTGTACATGCCTTCACCCTCTCAATCAATACCCTCCCCATATACTTTACCAGGAATACTCAACAATCTTATACCTCCTGTAATTTGAGCACTGGAGTCAACTCACTTCTTATCCCCTTTGCCTTTGAACAATGGCAAACTGTTGCACGCATCTCCGTCCAATATCCTCAAAGCAGAGGCACCTCACCAATGAGTCATAACATACCATTTAAATAACCTTACCAACCATCAACAATCCATCACCCCCTTTTTTAATAAATTCCACTGCAATACCATCCAAACCTGCTAGCCCTTGGCCGGCTTTCCACTTTCCGCAAAACGCAAAGCATTCACTACCTTCTTCTCCTGTTTAACCAAATCATTTTCCCTACCCACCCCTCTCACTTGCAACACGCACTCGACCAAAACACCCTATAACTGACCAACTATCGCTAACACTATCATCAAACACAATTTCAACAAACATTGCCTTCAAAATACTCACCAACTAAACCAAGCGTACCTTCTGCACTTCTCACATCACACACTACCTTGTTATCAACCTCCCATTTGGCGCCCTTCACTGAAGTCCCATTTGCTCCCTTGTCTTTGTCTTACGCACTTTATATTTACCCTCCTTCCAGGAACTTCTTTTTATTCTCTCTCCCTAAAATTTTAATGATACTCTCATCACGCCCAACTCTCATTTGCCCTTTTTTTCACCTCTTGCAGCACGTTTCTTCTCTTGACCTCCTCCTGTCTCTTTCTTTATACATCTCCCACTCCAATTGCATTTTTCTTCTCCTGCAAATAAAATCGTCAAAAATCATTGCCTTTCTCTTCTCTTCACTAATACGTCTTACTTTCTTCATGTAATCCCACCCATTCATCCCAACACCACTCACGTACGGCCTTTCTAATCAACCCAACCGTCCCCACTCTTTCCTCATGCCACAAGCATTCTTTTGCGCAATCCATCTCTGATTCCCTAAATACATCCCATTCCTCCCCCACTGCCCTCCCCCACAAAACTCTCTCCCCCCACAATTCCCCTTACTTCCATTGTTCTTCAGAACTAACAACTTTTTCCATTCGTACTCAGTCTCTTCCCGGTACTACTCCTGTTTATGTCCTCACACAGGTCTCCTTCTCCAGCTCACTTACTCTCACCACACCTCCTTCAAAACCCCCAACATTCACTCTTCGTTTGCGAAAACCCAGTACAAATCTTCACCTAGCCTCAACAAGATAATATACAGACATCCCTCCAGTTGCACCTCTCAGCACATTAACATCCAAAATGCTCTCTTCGCACGCCTGTCCCATTAACTTAACACAATCCAATAAAATAACGCTCTCGTGGCCATCTCTCCTCTTAACATAATATAAACTTATGTATATCTCGCGTTTTAAAATATTATTATTTTTTTTTTTTTTTTTTTTTTAAAACCGGGTATTCCCAATCATCAATCCTTTTTCAGCACATAAATCTAACAAGCGCTTCCTTTCTCCATTTTCCATTTACAACCTGAACACCCCATGTAAAACCAATTATATATTCCCTCATACTGGACACATTACCCTCACCTTTTGCCATTCAAATCACACATCACTATAATAACCCCGGTCACCCCGTGCATCAAACCCACTACACACCATTGATGGTCACCTGCTCCCAAAACACTTGCCTCTCTTGAACTATCCCTTCTCATGCCCAGGTTCATATGCAACCAATAATCAATCCACCCCACCTCACTCCCATCAGACTTTCAGTTTTAACCCATATTAAACGTGAATTTACTTTCTTACACTCTAATCTCATGACTTCCCCCAACCACAACAACCGTCACTGTTTCAGGAGTATTTGCTGCTACTCCTTCCCTGCTCCTTGTCCGCTCACTAAACCCCCTAACAACCCCTTGACTTTAATCCCCAGACATTCCCAAAGCCACCTTCTGCTTCCTTTCCTTCCTCCCCTTTTATACCCTTGAGCTTCGTTTTCACACTCAGATCCAAAAACATCCAGGTTCTTTCCTCAAACATACTACCTACTACCTATCTCTCCTCTTTTCACATCTTGGTTACAATCCACACACATTGAGGCCACCCCACTACTCTGAGGCCTTCGAGAGGAATGAGCACTCCCCCGCGTGCCTTCCTTCTTTCGTATTCCCATTTAGAAAGGGGTTAGGAGTTCAAAGATGGTAGGAATTCTGGATATGTATATATATATATTTATAATTTTATATAAAATATATTATAATAGATATATTATATATATATATAAATTAATATATATAGATTAGATTAGATTTGTGTGTTTTTAGAGGTATCTGGCCGATAGGATCTGGCAGCGGATGGAACCATGGGAAGCGGAAGTGATCATGATGGTGCGGGAGTGGCGAAAACCCTGGGAGCATTGGAAGAATTTTTGTGGAAAAGTCGGAGAACATTATCTCGGAAAGTCAAAAATGGTATTTTGAAGAATAGTGTTCGAACAATTGTTGTATGGTTTCGAGGGCGAGGGTGGGCTAAGGATAGAGTTGTGCGCAGGAGGTTGGATGTGCTGGAAAACTTGAGATGTTTTGATGACTAATGTGTGGTGTGGAGGTGGTTTGTTCGATAAGTAACGTAAGGGGTAAAAGAGATGTGGGAAATAGAATAGAGCGTAGGTTGAGAGAGCAGAAGAGGGTGTTTTTGAAATGGTTTGGGCCATGGAGAGAATGAGTTAGGAAAGAGATTGACCAAGAGGAACTTAAGTGTCCGGAGGTGTGATGGGAACGAGGAGAAAGTGGGAGACCAAATTGGATGGTGGTAGATAGTAGTGAAAAAAGGTTTTGCTTGTGATCGGGGCCTGGAACATAGCATGAGGGTGAAAAGGAGGGCAAGGTAATAGAGTGAAATTGGATCGATATGGTATACCGGGGTTGACGTGCTGTCAGCGGAATTGAATCGAGGGCAAATGTGAAGCGTCCTGGGGTAAACCTTATGAAAGTTAGTGTGGGGCCTTGATGTGGAAAGGGAGCTGTGGTTTCGGGCATTAATTGCATGAACTAGAGAAACTGAGTGTAACCGAATGGGGCCTTTGTTGTCCTTCACCTAGTGCTACCTCGCAACACATGAGGGGGTGAGGGGAGGGGGATGGTATTCCATGTGTGGCGAGGTGGCGATGGAATGAATAACGTCAGACTGTGTGAATTGGTGCATGGGTATATATGTAATGTGTCTTCTCGTGTGTATATTTATGTGTAACATGAGATGTATAGGTATGTATAATTTGCGTGTGTGGACTTGTATGTATAGACATACATTGTGTATGGGGGTGGGTGGGCCTTTCTTTTCCATCTGTTTCCTTGCGCTACCGTCGCAAACGCGGGAGACAGCGACAAAGCAAAATAAATATAATATATATATATATAATATATATAATATATATATATATATATATATATATATAATAAAGATATAATTATAATATATATATATAAATAAAAAAATAAAAAAAATAGAAAATAAAAAAAAAAACTCAAAAAAAAAAAATAAAAAAAAAAAAAAATATAAGAAAAAAATATATAAAAAAAGCAAAAAAAAAAAATAAAAAAAAATAAAAAAAAAAAACAAAAAAAAAAAAAAAAATTATAAAAAAAAAAATAAAAAAAAAAACAAAATATAAAAAAAAAAAAACAGCCAAAAAAAAAAAAAAAAAAAAAAAAACGTAAAGAAAAAAAAAAAAAAAACCCTCACAACACCATATAACTGTCTCTTATAGATGGAGTTACAATTTCCACTATTTAACTTGATGTCATTGTACATATATATTTAAAGAAAAAAAATATATATATAGTAATTAAGTATAAAAAATTAGAAATAGCATATAAGTATATAATATATTTAAATATTACCATATTATATATAATAATATATAATAATAATTATAGAATATAGGTAGTTAGATTTATAAAAAAAAGAAAAAATATTATAAATAACAAAAAATTATATATTTACACTCAATGAAAATGAATAAATAATATTAATACTATATAGAAATATTACAAATACTCACAATCAGACCACACTCACACCCCCATCAACAAACACTCACCCACTAACACTCCCACCCCAGCTCCACATTACCACACTCAACCTTTACACCCGGACAAACACAACCCCAATATTCCTTCTACCCCCCAAACACGACTCGCACCCCTCCTTTTACACACCCATGATATCATACACTTCACCTTACACGACTGTTCTAAAAAATGTCCTCTAAGACACTATACCCCATTGTTATAATATCCGCAACCCTCTTCTCTCCTGACACCTAATGCTTGTCACCTTGAATACAAAGATTGATCGCGACCATGTATGAAGCACCACTCTCGACCAATCTGGGGAAGTTCTAGCTCTCCATCCATCTTTGAACGAGTTGAGTCTAAAGAATTCGACTTGACCCACATCATGCCTGTGTCCTCTGTGCAATGTTGGCTCGTATTTCCTCTTCTACAGGTAATACGTTGGGTTTTGCTCCCGCGAGTTAGCTGCTTGTGTGCCCCCGTCATTAATTAGTCCAAGTGATACTCGTCAAACTACTGTATCACATCACTATTGCGTGGCCTTCGGCAAAACAAGAATGGGCTGTTTTGATATATGTTTCTTTCCTCACGCCTCGTAGCTTTAAAACTTTCTGGCCCATCATATCTTTCCTTACAAATATGACCTAGTCTTATTTATAAGCAG
>NC_092244.1:23050770-23055770 GCF_036320965.1 Panulirus ornatus | reverse complement strand
ATAAAAAGAGCGTGGTTGAGAGAGCAGAAGAGGGTGTTTTGAAATGGTTTGGGCACATGGAGAGAATGAGTGAGGAAAGATTGACCAAGAGGATATATGTGTCGGAGGTGGAGGGAACGAGGAGAAGAGGGAGACCAAATTGGAGGTGGAAAGATGGAGTGAAAAAGATTTTGTGTGATCGGGGCCTGAACATGCAGGAGGGTGAAAGGAGGCCAAGGAATAGAGTGAATTGGAGCAATGTGGTATACCGGGGTTGACGTGCTGTCAGTGGATTGAATCAGGGCATGTGAAGCGTCTGGGGTAAACCATGGAAAGCTGTGTAGGTATGTATATTTGCGTGTGTGGACGTATGTATATACATGTGTATAGGGGTGGGTTGGGCCATTTCTTTCGTCTGTTTCCTTGCGCTACCTCGCAAACGCGGGAGACAGCGACAAAGCAAAAAAAAAAAAAAAAAAAATAATAATAATAATAATAATAATAATAATAATAATAATAATGATGATAATAATAATAATAATAATACTAATAATAATAATGATAATAATAATAATGACAATAGTAAAGATAGTAATAATAATAATAATAATAATAATAATAATAATAATAATAATAATGATAATAATAATAATAATAATAATTTTTTTTTTTTCAAACTATTCGCCATTTCCCGCGTTAGCGAGGTAGTGTTAAGAACAGAGGACTGGGCCATTGAGGGAATATCCTCACCTGGCCCCCTTCTCTGTTCCTTCTTTTGGAAAATTAAAAAAAAATTGAGAGGGGAGGATTTCTAGCCCCCCGCTCCCTCCCCTTTTAGTCGCCTTCTACGACACGCAGGGAATACGTGGGAAGTATTCTTTCTCCCCTATCCCCAGGGAAAAATAATAATAATAATATAATAATTAATAATAATAATAATAATAATAATAATAATAATAATAGTAATAATAATAATAATAATAATAATAATAATAATAATAATATAATAATAAATAATAATAATAATAATAATAATAATAATAATAACAATAATAATAATGATAATAATAATAGTAATAATAATGATAATAATAATAATAATAATAGTAATCATAATGATAGCTGATAACAAGATGTCGTTGATAGTGGAAGACTTATCTTGTTTTCAGATAATGTACAGCTATAGCCATCGTTCTCTGTAAACATTATCCCGATGTGATGACAACTTACTGGAAGCACATGAGGCCTATCGTCCTGTGTTAAAACCATGTATGTTTCTTATTTCCTCTTCATCAGTTCCTATTTCTGCACTGTTCTTCTCGTTCTCCTCCAACCCTCCCAATGGTAGCATGGTATCTCTTATAATAAGAATATATCTTCAATAAACTTGCAGAAAAAATGCCTTCATACTTTATTTGCTACTAAGTTCCACTTTCAATAGAATACATAACATACTTGAAGAATCATTATTTTATAGCGACAGAGATATACATTTATGCTTCTCTCTCTTTTATTTATGATATATATCATACTTTGTCGCCGTCTCCCGCGTTAGCGAGGTAGCGCAAGGAAACAGACGAAAGAATGGCCCAACCTACCCACATACACATGTATACACATAAACGCCTATACACTCACATGCACGTACCTATACATTTCAACGTATACATACATATACATACACAGACATATACATATATACACAGGTACATATTCATAATATGCTGCCTTCATCTATCCACGCCGCCACCCCGCCACACATGAAATGACATCCCCTCTTCCCACGTGCGCGCAAGGGAGCGCCAGGAAACAACAACAAAGGCCACATTCGTTCACATTCAGTCTCTAGCTGTCATGTGTAATGCACCGAAACACAGCTCCCTTTCCATATTCAGGCCTCACAAAACTTTCCATGGTTTACCCAAGACGCTTCACATGCCCTGGTTCAATCCATTGACAGCACGTCGACCCCGGTATACCACATCGTTCCAGTTCACTCTTCCTTGCGCGCCTTTCACCCTCCTGTATGTTCAGGCCCCGGGCGCTCAAAATCATTCTGACTCCATCCTTCCACCTCAAATTTGGTCTCTCACTTCTCTTCGTTTCCTCCACCTCTGACACATATATCCTCTTGGTCAATCTTTCCTCACTCATTCTCTCCATGTGACCAAACCATTTCAATACACCCTCTTCTGCTCTCTCAACCACACTCTTTATCACACATCTCTCTTACCCTTTCATCACTTACTCGACCAAACCAACTCACACAACATATTGTCCTTAAACATCTCATTTCCAACACATCCACGCTCCTCCGCACAACCCTATCTATCACCCATGCCTCACAACCATATAACATTGTTGGAACCACTATTCCTTCAAACCCATTTTTGCTCTCCGAGATAACGCTCTAGCCTTCCACACATTCTTCAACGCTCCCAGAACCTTTACCCCCTCCCACACCATGTGACTCACTTCCGTTTCCATGACTCCATCCGCTGCCAAACCCACTCCCAGAAACCTGAAACACTTCACTTCCTCCAGGTTTTCTACTTCCTCCAGGTTTTCTCCATTCAAACTTACTTCCCAATTTACTTGTCCCTCAACCCTACTGACCTAATAACCTTGCTCTTACTCACATTCGCCCTCAGCTTTCTTCTTTCACACACTTTACCAAACTCAGTCACCAGCTTCTGCAGTTTCTCGTCCGAATCAGCCACCAGCGCTGTATCATCAGCGAACAACTGACTCATTTCCCAAACCCTCTCATCCACAACAGACTGCATACTTGCCCCTCTCTCCAAAACTCTTGCATTCACCTCCCTAACAACCCAATCCATAAACAAATTAACCAACCATGGAGACATCACACATCCCTGCCGCAAGCCGACATTCACTGGGAACTAATCACTTTCCTCCCTTCCTACTCGTACACATGCCATACATCCTCGATAAAAACTTTTCACTGCTTCTGGCAACTTACCTCCCACGCCATATACTCTTAATACCTTCCACAGAGCATCTCTATCAACTCTATAATATGCCTTCTCCAGATCCATAAATGCTACATTCAAATCCATCTGCTTTTGTAAGTATGTCTCACATACATTCTTCAAAGCAAACACCTGATCCACACATCCCCTACCACTACTGAAACCACACTGCTCCTCCCCAATCTGGTGCTCTGTACATTCCTTGACCCTCTCAATCAATACCCTTCCATATAATTTCTCAGGAATGCTCAACAAACTTATACCTCTGTAATTTGAACTCTCACCTTTATCCCCTTTGCCTTTCTACAGAGGCACTATGCATGCATTCCGCCAATCCTCAGGCACTTCACCATGAGCCATACATACAATGAATATCTACACCAACCAGTCAACAACACAGTCACCCCCTTTTTTAATAAATTCCACATCAATACCATCCAAACCCGCTGCCTTGCCGGCTTTCATCTTCCGCAAAGCTTTTACCACCTCTTCTCTGTTTACCAAATCATTCTTCCTGACCCTCTCACTCCGCACATCACCTCGACCAAGACACCTTATATCTGCAGCTCTACTCATCACACACATTCAACAAACCTTCAAAATACTCACTCTATCTCCCTCTCACGTCACTACTACTTGTTATTACCTCCCCATTTGCCTCCTTCACCGATGTTCCCATTTGTTCTCTTGTCTTACGCACTTTATTTATCTCTTTCGAAAACGTCTATTCATTTTCCCTGAAATCTAATGATAATCTCTCACCCCAACTCTCAATTGCCCTCTTTTACATCTATTGCACCTTTCTCTTGACCTCTTGCCTCTTTCTTTTATACATCTCCAAGTCATTTGCACTATTTCCCTGCAAAACGCGTCCAAATGCCTCTCTCTTCTCTTTCACTAACAATCTTACTTCTTCCTCCCACCACTCACTAGCTTTTCTAATCTGCCCACCTCCCACCTTTCTCATTCCACAGACATCTTTTGCGCAAGCCATCACTGCTTCCCTAAATACACCCCATTCCTCCCCCACTTCCTTTACGTCATTTGCTCTCACCTTTTTCCATTTTGCACTCAATCTTTCCTGGTACTTCCTCACACAAGTCTCCTTTCCAAGCTCACTTACTCTTGCCACTCTCTTCACCCCAACATTCTTCTTTTCTGAAAACCTCTACATATCTTCAACTTCAACTCCACAAGATAATGGTCAGACATCCCCCAGCTGCCCTTCTCAGCACGTTAACATCCAAAAGTCTCTCTCTCGCGTGCCTATCAATTAACACGTAATCCAATAACGCTCTCTGGCCATCTCTCCTAATTACATGAGCATAATTATATATATCTCTCTTTTTAAACTAGGTATTCCCAATCACAGTCCTCTTTCAGCACACAAATCAACAAGCTCTTCACCATTACCATTTACAACACTGACCATCCCATGTAGACCAATTATACCCTCAATGCCATATTACTCACCTTTGCATTCAAATCACCCATCACTATAACCCGGTTTCGTGTATCAAAGCTGCTAACACACTCACTCAGCTGCTCCTAAATCACTTGCCTTTTATGATCTTTCTTTTCGTGACCAGGTGCATAGGCACCAATAATCACCCATCTCTTTCCATCCACTTTCAGTTTTATCCATATGAATCTAGAGTTTACTTTCTTACACTACATCACACACTCCCAAAACTCCTGTTTCAATAGTGCTACTCCTTCCTTTGCTCTTGGCCTCTCACCAACCCCTGACTTTACTCCCAAAATATTCCCAAACCACTCTTCCCCTTTACCCTTGAGCTTCTTTTCACTCAGAGCCAAAACATTCAGGTTCTTTTCCTCAAACATACTACCTATCTCTCCTGTTTTCTCGTCTTAGTTACATTCACACACATTTCGACACCCTAGTCTGAGCCTTCGAGGGGGATGAGCACTCCCCGCATGACTCCTTCTTCTGTTTCCCCTTTTAGAAAGTTAAAATACAAGGAGGGGAGGGTTTCTAGCCTATCCACGCGCCCTTGGCCCTTAACG
>NC_092244.1:23040770-23045770 GCF_036320965.1 Panulirus ornatus | reverse complement strand
AATTAACACGTAATCCAATAACGCTCTCTGGCCATCTCTCCTACTTACATAAGTATACTTATGTATATCTCGCTTTTTAAACCAGGTATTCCCAATCATCAGTCCTTTTTCAGCACATAAATCTACAAGCTCTTCACCATTTCCATTTACAACACTGAACACCCCATGCATACCAATTATTCCCTCAACTGCCACATTACTCACCTTTGCATTCAAATCACCCATCACTATAACCCGGTCTCGTGCATCAAAACCGCTAACACACTCATTTAGCTGCTCCCAAAACACTTGCCTCTCATGATCTTTCTTCTCATGCCCAGGTGCATATGCACCAATAATCACCCACCTCTCTCCATCAACTTTCAATTTTACCCATATTAATCGAGAATTTACTTTCTTACATTCTATCACATACTCCCACAACTCCTGTTTCAGGAGTATTGCTACTCCTTCCCTTGCTCTTGTCCTCTCACTAACCCCTGACTTCACTCCCCAGACATTTCCAAACCACTCTTCCCCTTTACCCTTGAGCTTCGTTTCACTCAGAGCCAAAACATCCAGGTTCCTTTCCTCAAACATACTACCTATCTCTCCTTTTTTCACATCTTGGTTACATCCACACACATTTAGGCACCCCACTCTGAGCCTTCGAGGAGGATGAGCACTCCCCGCGTGACTCCTTCTTCTGTTTCCCATTTTAGAAAGTTAATACAAGGAGGGGAGGATTTCCGGCCCCCCGCTCCCGTCCCCTCTAGTCGCTTTCTACGACACGCGAGGAATACGTGGGAAGTATTCTTTCACCCCTATCCCCAGGGATAATATACATATATATATATATATACACACACACACACACACACACACACACACACACACACACGCACACACACACATACATATATATACATATGAAAAATGTAAGTAAGAAACAATTTAGAAAACAAACTTTTAGCTTGAAATGAATGAAAAAATGAACGTCACATAATGGTTCAACCTCTGGCTATGGTAAAGGAAATGTACAATTTATTCACACAAACGTCAATAGCAGTTCTCATCAATTTCACCACTGAATCAATAAGCTTCAATGTCTAAGCTACATTTTTCTCCAACTTCACTATTTTCTTGTCAAAACACCATGCATGAAAACTATCACTCCAGTAACACAACTATAAACATTTACTTCCCCTTTAAAAAGTTCTGGGGAAGTCTGTCTCGATACACTGCGGCGAGGCGACGCGACGCTGACACAATCACTGTCACAATATCACTTCTGCCTCCTTCCAAGCGTTGTTTCAGGGAATAATTCCGGGTTGCTGAAGTGCCGCATAGGCTGGCACGATAGCCCTGGCCACATCGAAGACGTTATGAGCCCGGCCTTTGTCCACAGATTCGAACGCAGCGTCGAGTCTCCTTTTCTTCTCTGATATTAGAATGCCGATAACTTATGTGTCCATTGAATACACATGGAAGCCGATTTGAACGTATCTCGCTCGTTGATTGGCAGATGGATTGCGCAAAAGATGCTTGTGGCATGAGAAGAGTGGGAGGTGGGTTGTTTAGAAAGGGTAGTGAGTGGTGGGATGAAGAAGTAAGAGTATTAGTGAAAGAGAAGAGAGAGGCATTTGGACGATTTTTGCAGGGAAAAAATGCAATTAAGTGGGAGAAGTATAAAAGAAAGAGACAGGAGGTCAAGAGAAAGGTGCAAGAGGTGAAAAAAAGGGCAAATGAGAGTTGGGGTGAGAGACTATCAGTAAATTTTAGGGAGAATAAAAAGATGTTCTGGAAGGAGGTAAACAAAGTGCGTAAGACAAGGGAGCAAATGGGAACTTCAGTGAAGGGCGTAAATGGGGAGGTGATAGCAAGTAGTGGTGATGTGAGAAGGAGATGGAATGAGTATTTTGAAGGTTTGTTGAATGTGTCTGATGACAGAGTGGCAGATATAGGGTGTTTTGGTCGAGGTGGTGTGCAAATTGAGTGGGTTGGGGAAAATGATTTGGTAAACAGAGAAGAGGTAGTGAAAGCTTTGCGGAAGATGAAAGCCGGCAAGGCAGCAGGTTTGGATGGTATTGCAGTGGAATTTATTAAAAAAGGGGGTGACTGTATTGTTGACTGGTTGGTAAGGTTATTTTATGTATGTATGACTCATGGTGAGGTGCCTGAGGATTGGCGGAATGCGTGCATAGTGCCATTGTACAAAGGCAAAGGGGATAAGAGTGAGTGCTCAAATTACAGAGGTATAAGTTTGTTGAGTATTCCTGGTAAATTATATGGGAGGGTATTGATTGAGAGGGTGAAGGCATGTACAGAGCATCAGATTGGGGAAGAGCAGTGTGGTTTCAGAAGTGGTAGAGGATGTGTGGATCAGGTGTTTGCTTTGAAGAATGTATGTGAGAAATACTTAGAAAAGCAAATGGATTTGTATGTAGCATTTATGGATCTGGAGAAGGCATATGATAGAGTTGATAGAGATGCTCTGTGGAAGGTATTAAGAATATATGGTGTGGGAGGCAAGTTGTTAGAAGCAGTGAAAAGTTTTTATCGAGGATGTAAGGCATGTGTACGTGTAGGAAGAGAGGAAAGTGATTGGTTCTCAGTGAATGTAGGTTTGCGGCAGGGGTGTGTGATGTCTCCATGGTTGTTTAATTTGTTTATGGATGGGGTTGTTAGGGAGGTAAATGCAAGAGTCTTGGAAAGAGGGGCAAGTATGAAGTCTGTTGGGGATTAGAGAGCTTGGGAAGTGAGTCAGTTGTTGTTCGCTGATGATACAGCGCTGGTGGCGGATTCATGTGAGAAACTGCAGAAGCTGGTGACGGAGTTTGGTAAAGTGTGTGGAAGAAGAAAGTTAAGAGTAAATGTGAATAAGAGCAAGGTTATTAGGTACAGTAGGGTTGAGGGTCAAGTCAATTGGGAGGTGAGTTTGAATGGAGAAAAACTGGAGGAAGTGAAGTGTTTTAGATATCTGGGAGTGGATCTGTCAGCGGATGGAACCATGGAAGCGGAAGTGGATCATAGGGTGGGGGAGGGGGCGAAAATTTTGGGAGCCTTGAAAAATGTGTGGAAGTCGAGAACATTATCCCGGAAAGCAAAAATGGGTATGTTTGAAGGAATAGTAGTTCCAACAATGTTGTATGGTTGCGAGGCGTGGGCTATGGATAGAGTTGTGCGCAGGAGGATGGATGTGCTGGAAATGAGATGTTTGAGGACAATGTGTGGTGTGAGGTGGTTTGATCGAGTAAGTAACGTAAGGGTAAGAGAGATGTGTGGAAATAAAAAGAGCGTGGTTGAGAGAGCAGAAGAGGGTGTTTGAAATGGTTTGGGCACATGGAGAGAATGAGTGAGGAAAGATTGACCAAGAGGATATATGTGTCGGAGGTGGAGGGAACGAGGAGAAGAGGGAGACCAAATTGGAGGTGGAAAGATGGAGTGAAAAGGATTTTGTGTGATCGGGGCCTGAACATGCAGGAGGGTGAAAGGAGGGCAAGGAATAGAGTGAATTGGAGCGATGTGGTATACAGGGGTTGACGTGCTGTCAGTGGATTGAATCAAGGCATGTGAAGCGTCCGGGGGTAAACCAAGGAAAGCTGTGTAGGTATGTATATTTGCGTGTGTGGACGTGTGTATGTACATGTGTATGGGGGGGGGTTGGGCCATTTCTTTCGTCTGTTTCCTTGCGCTACCTCGCAAACGCGGGAGACAGCGACAAAGTATAAAAAAAAAAAAAAAAAATATATATATATATATATATATATATATATATATATATATATATATATATATATATATATATATATTTTTTTTTTTTGTCGCTGTCTCCCGCGTTTGCGAGGTAGCGCAAGGAAACAGACGAAAGAAATGGACCAACCCACCCCCATACACATGTATATACATACGTCCACACACGCAAATATACATACCTACACAGCTTTCCATGGTTTAGCACAGACGCTTCACACGCCCTGATTCAATCCACTGACAGCACGTCAACTCCAGTATACCACATTGATCCAATTCACTCTATTCCTTGCCCTCCTTTCACCCTCCTGCATGTTCAGGACCCGATCACACAAAATCTTTTTCACTCCATCTTTCCACCTCCAATTTGGTCTCCCACTTCTCCTCGTTCCCTCCACCTCCGACACATATATCCTCTTGGTCAATCTTTCCTCACTCATTCTCTCCATGTACCCAAACCATTTCAAAACACCCTCTTCTGCTCTCTCAACCACGCTCTTCTTATTTCCACACATCTCTAATACCCTTACGTTACTTACTCGATCAAATCACCTCACACCACACATTGTCCTCAAACATCTCATTTCCAGCACATCCACCCTCCTGCGCACAACTCTATCCATAACCCACGCCTCGCAACCATACAACATTGTTGGAACCACTATTCCTTCAAACATACCCATTTTTGCTTTCCGAGATAATGTTCTCGACTTCCAAACATTCTTCAAGGCTCCCAGGATTTTCGCCCCCTCCCCCACCCTATAATTCACTTCCGCTTCCATGGTTCCATCCACTACCAGATCCACTTCCAGATATCTAAAACACTTTACTTCCTCCAGTTTTTCTCCATTCAAACTTACCTCCCAATTAACTTGACCCTCAACCATACTGTACCTAATAACCTTGCTCTTATTCACATTCACTCTTAACTTTCTTCTTTCACACACTTTACCAAACTCAGTCACCAGCTTCTGCAGTTTCTCACATGAATCAGCCACCAGCGCTGTATCATCAGCGAACAACAACTGACTCACTTCCCAAGCTCTCTCATCCCCAACAGACTTCATACTTGCCCCTCTTTCCAAAACTCTTGCATTCACCTCCCTAACAACCCCTTATATATATATATATATATATATATATATATATATATATATATATATATATATATATATATATATATATATATATATATATATATATGTGTGTGTGTGTGTGTGTGTGTTTGAGAAACTGCAGAAGCTGGTGACTGAGTTTGGTAAAGTGTG
>NC_092244.1:23033270-23035770 GCF_036320965.1 Panulirus ornatus | reverse complement strand
GGAACCTGGATGTTTTGGCTCTGAGTGAAACGAAGCTCAAGGGTAAAGGGGAAGAGTGGTTTGGGAATGTCTTGGGAGTAAAGTCAGGGGTTAGTGAGAGGACAAGAGCAAGGGAAGGAGTAGCAGTACTCCTGAAACAGGAGTTGTGGAAGTATGTGATAGAATGTAAGAAAGTAAATTCTCGATTAATATGGGTAAAACTGAAAGTTGATGGAGAGAGATTGGTGATTATTGGTGCATATGCACCTGGGCATGAGAAGAAAGATCATGAGAGGCATGTGTTTTGGGAGCAGCTGAATGAGTGTGTTAGTGGTTTTGATGCACGAGACCGGGTTATAGTGTTGGGTGATTTGAATGCAAAGGTGAGTAATGTGGCAGTTGAGGGAATAATTGGTATACATGGGGTGTTCAGTGTTGTAAATGGAAATGGTGAAGAGCTTGTAGATTTATGTACTGAAAAAGGACTGATGATTGGGAATACCTGGTTTAAAAAGCGAGATATACATAAGTATACTTATGTAAGTAGAAAAGATGGCCAGAGAGCGTTATTGGATTACGTGTTAATTGACAGGCGCGCGAAAGAGAGACTTTTGGATGTTAATGTGCTGAGAGGTGCAACTGGAGGGATGTCTGATCATTATCTTGTGGAGGCTAAGGTGAAGATTTGTATCGGTTTTCAGTAAAAGAAGAGTGAATGTTGGGGTGAAGAGGGTGGTGAGAGTAAGTGAGCTTGGGAAGGAGACTTGTGTGAGGAAGTACCAGGAGAGACTGAGTACAGAATGGAAAAAGGTGAGAACAATGGAAGTAAGGGGAGTGGGGGAGGAATGGGATGTATTTGGGAAATCAGTGATGGATTGCGCAAAAGATGCTTGTGGTATGAGAAGAGTGGGAGGTGGGTTGATTAGAAAGGGTAGTGAGTGGTGGGATGAAGAAGTAAGAGTATTAGTGAAAGAGAAGAGAGAGGCTTTTGGATATACATATATATATATATATATATATATTTTTTTTTTCTTTTTTTTTCATACTATTCGCCATTTCCCGCGATAGCGAGGTAGCGTTAAGAACAGAGGACTGGGCCCCTGAGGGAATATCCTCACCTGGCCCTCTTCTCTGTTCCTTCTTTTGGAAAATTAAAAAAAAAAAAAAAAAAACGAGAGGGAGGATTTCCAGCACCCCGCTCCCTTCCCTTTTAGTCGCCTTCTACGACACGCAGGGAATATGTGGGAAGTATTCTTTCTCCCCTATCCCCAGGGAAAAATATATATATATATATATATATATATAATATAATATATATATATATAATATATATATATATATATATATATATATATATATATATATATATATATATATATATATATATATATGTATAAGAGACAGGTGCAAGAGGTGAAAAAGAGGGCAAATGAGAATTGGGGTGAGAGAGTATCATTAAATTTTAGGGAGAAAAAAAGATGTTCTGGAAGGAGGTAAATAAAGTGCGTAAGACAAGGGAGCAAATGGGAACTTCAGTGAAGGGGGCTAATGGAGAGGTGATAACAAGTAGTAGTGATGTGAGTAGGAGATGGAGAGAGTATTTTGAAGGTTTGTTGAATGTGTTTGATGATAGAGTGGCAGATACAGAGTGTTTTGGTCGAGGTGGTGTGCAAAGTGAGAGGGTTAGGGAAAAGGATTTGTTAAACAGAGAAGAGGTAATAAAAGCCTTGCGGAAGATGAAAGCCGGCAAGGCAGCAGGTTTGGATGGTATTGCAGTGGAATTTATTAAAAAAGGGGGTGACTGTATTGTTCACTGGTTGGTAAGGTTATTTAATGTATGTATGATTCATGGTGAGGTGCCTGAGGATTGGCGGAATGCGTGCATAGTGCCATTGTATAAAGACAAAGGGGATAAGAGTGAGTGCTCAGATTACAGAGGTATAAGTTTGTTGACTATACCTGGGAAATTATATGGGAGGGTATTGATTGAGAGGGTGAAATGATGTACAGAGCATCAGATTGGGGAAGAGCAGTGTGGTTTCAGAAGTGGTAGAGGATGTGTGGATCAGGTGTTTGCTTTGAAGAATGTATGTGAGAAATATTTAGAAAAGCAAATGAATTTGTATGTAACATTTATAGAATTGGAGAAGGCATATGATAGAGTTGACAGAGATGCTCTGTGTACGTTTGGGAAGAGAGAAAAGTAATTGGTTCTCAGTGAATGTAGGTTTGCGGCAGGGGTGAGGGATGTCTCAATGGTTGTTTAATTTGTTTATGGATGGGGTTGTTAGGGAGGTGAATGCTAGAGTTTTGGAAAGAGGAGTAAGTATGCAGTCTGTTTTGGAAGAGAGAACTTGGAAAGTGAGTCAATTGTTGTTCGCTGATGATACAGCGCTGGTGGCTGATTCATGTGAGAAACTGCAGAAGCTAGTGACTGAGTTCGGTAAAGTGTGTGAAAGAAGAAAGTTAAGAGTAAATGTGAATAAGAGCAAGGTTATTAGGTACAGTAGGGTTGAGGGTC
>NC_092244.1:22943270-23028270 GCF_036320965.1 Panulirus ornatus | reverse complement strand
CAGAAGTAGTCAAGCGGGGAGCGCTCATCCTCCTCGAAGGCTCAGATTGGGGTTTCTAACTGTGTGTGGATGTAACCAAGATGAGAAGAAAGGAGAGATATGTAGTATCTTTGAAGAAAAAAAACAGGATGTCCTGGCTCTGGGTGAAACGAAGCTCAAGGGTAAGGGGGTAAGAGTGGTTTGGGATGGTCTTGGGAGTAAAGTCAGTTGGTGATAGGACAAGAGCTAAGGAAAGAGTAGCAATACTCCTGAAGCATGAGTTGTGAGGGTATGTGATACAATACTCCTGAAGCAGGAGTTGTGAGGGTATGTGATAGAGTGTAAGAAAGTAAATTCTAGATTGATGAGGGTAAAACTGAAAGTGGATGGAGTGAGATGCGTGGTGGAAGAAAGATCATGGGAGCAAGTGTTTTAAGAGCATTTTAGTGAGTGTATTAGCACTTTTGAAGCACGAGACCGGGCTACAGTAATAGGTGATTTAAATGCAAAGGTGAGTAATGTGGCAGTTGAGGGTATAATTGGTTCACATTGAGTGTTGTGAACGGAAATGGAGAAGAGCTGGTGGATTTGTGTACTGAAAAAAGATTGGTGATTGGGAATACCTGGTTTTAGAATGAGAGATATACGTAAGTATATGTATGTGAGGAGAAATAGTCAAAGGGCATTATCGGACTACGTTTTAATTGAAGGTGAGTAAAAGAGAGACTTTTGGATGTTAATGAGCTGAGAGAGGCAGCTGGAGGGATGTCTGATCATTATCTTGTAGAGGAGAAGGCGAAGATTTGTAGAGGCTTTCAGAAAAGAAGAGAGAATATTGGGAGAAAAGAGTGGCGAGAGTAAGTGAGCTTGGAAAGGAGACTTCTGTGAGGAAGTATTGAGAGAGAATAAGTGTAGAATGGCAAAAGGTGAGAGCAAATGACATGAGAGGAGTGAGTGAGGAATGGGATGTACTTAGGGAAGCAGTGATGGCTTGCACAAAAGATGCGTGCGGTACGAGAAAGGTGGGAGGTGGGTAGATCAGAAAGAGTACTGAGTGGTGGAATGAAGAAGTAAGATTGTCAGTGAAAGTGAAAAGATAAGCGTTTGGACGATATTCGCAAGGAAGTAGTGCAAATGACTGGGAGATGTATTAAAGAAAGCGGCAAGAGATCTAGAGAAAGGTGCAAGAGTTGAAAAAGAGGGCGAATGAGAGTTGGGGTGAGAGAGTATCATTAAATCTTAGGGAGAATAAAAAGATGTTTCGGAAGGAGGTAAATAACGTGCATAAGACAAGAGAACAAATGGGAACATCGGTGAAGGGAGCAAGTGGGGAAGTGATAACAGATGGTGATGGAGTGAGGAGATGGAGTAAGTATTTTGAAGGATTGTTGAATATGTTTGATGATAGAGTGGCAGATAGAGGGTGTTTTGGTCGGGGTGGTGTACGAAGTGAGAGGGTAGGGAGAATGATGTGGTTAAGAGAAAAAGATGGTGAAGACTTTGCGGAAGATGAAATCCGGCAAGGCGGCGGGTTTGGATGGTACTGCAATGAAATTTATTAAAAAAGGGATTGGCTGTGCTCTTGATTGGTTGCTAAGGATATTCAATATTCAATGCATGGATGGACCATGGTGAAGTGCCTGAAGACTGGCGGAATGCATGCATAGTGCCATTGTACAAAGGCAAGGGGGATAAAGTTGAGTGTTCAAACTACAGAGGTATAATTTTGTTGAGTATTCCTGGGAAATCATATGGGAGGGTATTGATTGAGAGAGTGAAAGCATGTACAGAGCATCAGATTGGGGAAGAGCAGTGTGGTTTCCGAAGTGGTAAAGGATGTGTGGATCAGGTGTTTGCTTTGAAGAATTTATGTGAGAAATACTTAGTAAAATAAATAGATTTGTCTGTAGCATTTATGGATCTGGAGAAGGCATATGATAGGGTTGACAGAGATGTTTTGTAGAAGGTTTTAAGAGTATATGGTGGGAGAGGTAAGTTGGTAGAGGCAGTAAAAAGTTTTTACCAAGGATGTAAGGAATGTTTACGAGTAGGAAGAGAGGAGAGTAATTGGTTCCCAGTGAATGTCGGTTTGCGACAGGGGTGTGTGTTGTTCCCATGGCAGTTCGATTTATTTATGGATGGGGTGGTTAGGGAAATAAATGTAGGAGTTCTGGACAGGGGGCGAGTATGCAGTCTGTTGTGAATGAGAGGGCCTGGGAAGTGAGTCAGTTATTGTTTGCCGATGATACAGCTCTAGTGGATGATTCGTGTGAGAAACTGCAGAGGTTGGTTACTGAGTTTGGAAGTGTGTGAAAGAAGAGAGTTGAGAGTAAATGTGAATAGAGCAAGGTAATTAGGTTCAGTAGAGTTGAGGAACAAGTAAATTGGGATGTAAACTTGAATGGAGAAAAATTAGAGGAAGTGAAGTGTTTTAGATATATGGGAGTGGACTTAACAGCGGATGGAACCATGGAAGCGGAAGTGAGTCACAGGGTGGGGGAAAGGGCGAAGGATCTGGGAGCGATGAAGAATGTTTGGAAGGAGAGAAAGTTATCTCGGAAAGCGAAAATGGGTATGTCTGAAGGAATAGTAGTTCCAATAATGTTATATGGTTGCGAGACATGGGATATAGATAAGGTTGTGCGAAGGCGAGTGGGTATCGGAAATGAAATGTCTGAGGACAATATGTGGTGTAAGGTGGTTTGATCAAGTAAATAATGAAAGGGTAAGGGAGTTACGTGGAAACAAAAGGAGTGTGGTTGAGAGACCAGAAGAGGGTGTGCTGAAATGTTTTGGACATATGGAGGGAATGAGTGAGGAAAGATTGACAAAGAGGATATATATGTCAGAGGTGGAGGGAAGAAGGAAAAGCGTTAGACCAAATTGGAGGTGGAAGGGTATAGTGAAAGAGATTTGAGCGATCGTAGCCTGAACATACAGGAGGGTGAGGGGTGCGCAAGGAATAGAGTGAATTGGAAGGATGTGGTATACCGGGGTCGACGTGCTGTCAGTGGACTGAATCAGGGCATGTGAAGCGTCTGGGGTAAACCATGGAAAGGTATGTGGGGCCTGGATATGGATGTGGATAAAGAAGGCTTTACACATGACAGCTAGAGACTGAGTGTGAACGAATGTGGCCGTCTTGTCTGTATTCCTAGCGCTATCTCGCTGAAGCAGGAGATAGCGATGCTGTCTTCCAGTAGGGCGGGGTAGCGACAGAAATGGATGAAGGAAAGCAAGTACAAATATGTACATGTGTACGTATATAATGTCAGCGTATGTGTATGTATATGTATGTATATGTATGTATGTGGGCGTTGGTGTACATATGTGTGTATATGAGTGGATGGGATATTCTAAATCTGTTTCCTGGCGCTACCTCGCTGACGCGGGAAACAGCGATTATGTATAATAAATATGAATATATTAATATATATTTCCCATACATATTCACCATTTCCCGCGTTAGCAAGTTAGCGTTAAAAACAGAGGCCTGAGCCTTAGAGATAAAAATCCTCACTCGACCCCCTTCTCTGTTCCTTCTTTTGGAAAATTAAAAACGGGAAGGGAGGATTTCTAGTTCTAGCTCCACCCCTTTTAGTTGCTTTCTACGACACGCAGGGAATACGTGGGAAGTATTCTTTCTCCCCTATCCCCAAGGATAGGGGAATGAGTCACATGGTGGGGTTGGGGGAGAAGAGTTCTGGGAGCGATGAAGAATGTATGGAAGGAGAGAGCGTTATCTCGGAGAGCAAAAATGAGTATGTTTGAAGGAATAGTAGTTCCAACAATGTTATATGGTTGCAAGGCACGAGCTGTTGATAGGGATGTACGGAGGAAGGGTGTTGAAAATGAAATGTTTGAGGACAATATGTGGTGTGAGGTGGTTTGATCGAGTAAATAATGAAAGGGTAAGAGAGTTATGTGGAAATAAAAGTAGTGTGGTTGAATGAGCAGAAGAGGATGTGTTGAAATGGTTTGGACATATGGAGGGAATGAGCGAGGAAAGATTGAAAAAGAGGATATATGTGTCAAAGGTGGAAGGAAGAAGAAGCATTAGATCACACTGGAGGTGGATGGATGGAATGAAAAAAATTTTGAGCGATCGGGGCTTGAACATGCAGGAGGGTGAGAGGTGTGCAAGGAATAGAGTGAATTGGAACGATGTGGTATACCTGGGTCGACGTGCTGTCAATGAACTGAACCAGGGCCTGTGAAGCGTCTAGGGTAAACCATGGAAAGGTCTGTGGGGCCTGGATATGGAAAGGAAGCTGTGGTTTCAGTGACAGGGACATGACAGCTAGAGACTGAGTGTGTACAAATGTGGCCTTTTTGTCTGTTTTCCTGCCGCTACCTCGTTGAAGCAGGTGGTAGCGATGCTGTTTCCTGTGTGGCCGGGAAGCGACAAGAATGGATGAAGGCAAGCAAGTATGAATATGTACATATGTATATATGTATGCGTATATATATGTTCATATGCATATATATTCATATGTGCGTTCAATATATATATATATATAATATATATATATATATATATATATATATATATATATATATATATATATATATATATATATATATATATATATATATATATATATATAATATATATACATATATATATATTTTCTTTTTTTTTTTTTTTTGCTTTGTCGCTGTCTCCCGCGTTTGCGAGGTAGCGCAAGGAAACAGACGAAAGAAATGGCCCAACCCACCCCCATACACATGCCTTGATTCAATCCACTGACAGCACGTCAACCCCGGTATACCACATCGCTCCAATTCACTCTATTCTTTGCCCTCCTTTCACCCTCCTGCATGTTCAGGCCCCGATCACACAAAATCTTTTTCACTCCATCTTTCCACCTCCAATTTGGTCTCCCTCTTCTCCTCGTTCCCTCCACCTCCGACACATATATCCTCTTGGTCAATCTTTCCTCACTCATTCTCTCCATGTGACCAAACCATTTCAAAACACCCTCTTCTGCTCTCTCAACCACGCTCTTTAATTTCCACACATCTCTCTTACCCTTACGTTACTTACTCGATCAAACCACCTCACACCACACATTGTCCTCAAACATCTCATTTCCAGCACATCCATCCTCCTGCGCACAACTCTATCCATAGTCCACGCCTCGCAACCGTGGTTGAGAGAGCAGAAGAGGGTGTTTTGAAATGGTTTGGGCACATGGAGAGAATGAGTGAGGAAAGATTGACCAAGAGGATATATGTGTCGGAGGTGGAGGGAACGAGGAGAAGAGGGAGACCAAATTGGAGGTGGAAAGATGGAGTGAAAAAGATTTTGTGTGATCGGGGCCTGAACATGCAGGAGGGTGAAAGGAGGGCAAGGAATAGAGTGAATTGGAGCGATGTGGTATAACGGGGTTGACGTGCTGTCAGTGGATTGAATCGGGGCATGTGAAGCGTCTGGGGTAAACTATGGAAAGCTGTGTAGGTATGTATATTTGCGTGTGTGGACGTATGTATATACATGTGTATGGGGGTGGGTTGGGCCATTTCTTTCGTCTGTTTCCTTGCGCTACCTCGCAAACGCGGGAGACAGCGACAAAGCAAAAAAAAAAAAAAAAAAAAAATATTAATATATATATAATATATATATATATATATATATATATATATATATATATATATATATATTATATATAATATATATAATATATACATATATATATATATATACATATATATATATATATATATATATATATATATATATATATATATATATATATAAATATATATATATATATATATATATATATATATATATATATATATAATATATTATATATATATATATATATATATATATATATATATATATATATATATATATATATATATATATATGTATATATGTGTGTGTGTGTGTGTGTGTGTGTGTGTGTGAGTGGCTGGGCCATTCTTCGTCTGTTTCTTGTTGTTACCTCGATGACGCGAGAAACAGCGTTTAAGTATAATAAAATGATAGAAATTGTATATATGTAATGTGGCAGTTGAAGGAATAATTGGTATACATGGGGTGTTCAGTGTTGTAAATGGAAATGGTGAAAAATGTGCTGAAAAAGGACTGGTGATTGGGAATACCTGGTTTAAAAAGCGAGATATACATAAATATACGTATGTAAGTAGGAGAGATGGCGAGAGAGGCTTATTGGATACGTGTTAATTGACAGGCGCGCGAAAAGGAGACTTTTGGATGTAAATGGCTGAGAGGTGTACCTGGAGGGATGTCTGATCATTATCTTGTGGAGGCTAAGGTGAAGATTTGAATGGGTTTTCAGAAAAGAAGAGTGAATGTTGGGGTGAAGAGGTGGTGAGAGTAAGTGAGCTTGGGAAGGAGACTTGTGTGAGGAAGTACCAGAGAGAATGAGTACAGAATGGAAAAAGGTGAGAACAATGGAAGTAAGGGGAGTGGGGGAGGAATGGGATGTATTTAGGGAATCAGTGATGGACTGCACAAAAGATGCTTGTGGCATGAAAAGCGTGGGAGGTGGGTTGATTAGAAAGGGTAGTGAGTGGTGGATGAAGAAGTAAGATTATAGTGAAAGAGAAGAGAAGAGGCATTTGGACGATTTTGCAGGGAAAAAATGAAAGTGAGTAGGAGATGTATAAAGAAAGCGACAGGAGTCAGAGAAAGGTGCAAGAGTGAAAAAGAGGGCAAATGAGAGTTGGGGTGAGAGAGTATCATTAGATTTTAGGGAGAATAAAAAGATGTTTCGGAAGGAGGTAAATAAGTGCTAAGACAAGGAGCAAATGGGAACTTCGGTGAAGGGGCAATGGGAGGTGATAACAGTATGGTGATGTGAGAAGGAGATGGAGTAGTATTTTGAAGGTTTGTTGAATGTGTTTGATGATAGAGTGGCAGATATAGGGTGTTTTGGTCGGGTGGTGTGCAAGCGAGAGGGTTAGGGAAATGATTGGTAAAGAGAAAAGTAGTAAAAGCTTTGCGGAAGATGAAAGCCGGCAAGGCGCAGGTTTGGATGGTATTCATGGAAATTTATTAAAAAAGGGGGTGTGCTTTGATGGTTGGTAAGGTTTCATTTATGTATGTATGACTCATGGTGAGGTGCCTGAGATGGCGGAATGCATGCACAGTGCCATTGTACAAAGGCAAGGGGATAAAGTGAGTGCTCAAACTACAGAGGTATAAGTTTGTAGAGATGGAAAATGATTGTTCTCAGTGAATGTAGTTTGCGCAGGTTGGATGTCCCATGGTGTTAATGTTAGATGGTTGTAGGGAGGTAAATGCAAGATTTGGACAGAGGCAAGTAGAAGTTTTGGGATGAGAGAGCTGAGTAGTGTGTTGTTTCCGATGTACGCGTAAGGCTGATTATGTGGAACTGCAGAAGTGGTGACTGGTTTGGAAAATGTTAGTGAAGAAGAAATATTAGTAAATGTAATAGCAAGTTATTAGGTCGTAGGTTGAGGGTCAAGTCAATGGAGGGAGTTTGAATGGGAAACTGTGAGAAGATGAGTGTTTTAGTATCTGGAGGTCTGGCGCATGACCATGGAAGCGAGTGATCATAGGTGGGGAGGAGGTAAATTGGGGCTTGAAGAATTGGAAGTCGAGAAATTATCTCCGAAAGCAAAAGCTATGTTGAAGAATGGGTCACAATGTTGTATGGTCGAGGTGGTAGGATAGAGTAGTGCGCAGTAGATGGATTGCCGTGAATGGATGTTTGAGGGCAATGGTGGTGTGGGTGTTTGATCCGAGTGAGTTCGTAGGTTAATATTTGTGGAATAAAGGGGTGGTTGAGGGCAAAGAGTGTTTGAAATGTTTTGGACATATGGAGGGAATGAGTGAGGAAAGATTGACAAAGAGGATATATATGTCAGAGGTGGAGGGAAGAAGGAAAAGCGTTAGACCAAATTGGAGGTGGAAGGGTATAGTGAAAGAGATTTGAGCGATCGTAGCCTGAACATACAGGAGGGTGAGGGGTGCGCAAGGAATAGAGTGAATTGGAAGGATGTGGTATACCGGGGTCGACGTGCTGTCAGTGGACTGAATCAGGGCATGTGAAGCGTCTGGGGTAAACCATGGAAAGGTATGTGGGGCCTGGATATGGATGTGGATAAAGAAGGCTTTACACATGACAGCTAGAGACTGAGTGTGAACGAATGTGGCCGTCTTGTCTGTATTCCTAGCGCTATCTCGCTGAAGCAGGAGATAGCGATGCTGTCTTCCAGTAGGGCGGGGTAGCGACAGAAATGGATGAAGGAAAGCAAGTACAAATATGTACATGTGTACGTATATAATGTCAGCGTATGTGTATGTATATGTATGTATATGTATGTATGTGGGCGTTGGTGTACATATGTGTGTATATGAGTGGATGGGATATTCTAAATCTGTTTCCTGGCGCTACCTCGCTGACGCGGGAAACAGCGATTATGTATAATAAATATGAATATATTAATATATATTTCCCATACATATTCACCATTTCCCGCGTTAGCAAGTTAGCGTTAAAAACAGAGGCCTGAGCCTTAGAGATAAAAATCCTCACTCGACCCCCTTCTCTGTTCCTTCTTTTGGAAAATTAAAAACGGGAAGGGAGGATTTCTAGTTCTAGCTCCACCCCTTTTAGTTGCTTTCTACGACACGCAGGGAATACGTGGGAAGTATTCTTTCTCCCTATCCCAAGGATAGGGGAATGAGTCACATGGTGGGGTTGGGGAGAAGAGTTCTGGGAGCGATGAAGAATGTATGGAAGGAGAGAGCGTTATCTCGGAGAGCAAAAATGAGTATGTTTGAAGGAATAGTAGTTCCAACAATGTTATATGGTTGCAAGGCACGAGCTGTTGATAGGGATGTACGGAGGAAGGGTGTTGAAAATGAAATGTTTGAGGACAATATGTGGTGTGAGGTGGTTTGATCGAGTAAATAATGAAAGGGTAAGAGAGTTATGTGGAAATAAAAGTAGTGTGGTTGAATGAGCAGAAGAGGATGTGTTGAAATGGTTTGGACATATGGAGGGAATGAGCGAGGAAAGATTGAAAAAGAGGATATATGTGTCAAAGGTGGAAGGAAGAAGAAGCATTAGATCACACTGGAGGTGGATGGATGGAATGAAAAAAATTTTGAGCGATCGGGGCTTGAACATGCAGGAGGGTGAGAGGTGTGCAAGGAATAGAGTGAATTGGAACGATGTGGTATGCCTGGGTCGACGTGCTGTCAATGAACTGAACCAGGGCCTGTGAAGCGTCTAGGGTAAACCATGGAAAGGTCTGTGGGGCCCGGATATGGAAAGGAAGCTGTGGTTTCAGTGACAGGGACATGACAGCTAGAGACTGAGTGTGTACAAATGTGGCCTTTTTGTCTGTTTTCCTGCCGCTACCTCGTTGAAGCAGGTGGTAGCGATGCTGTTTCCTGTGTGGCCGGGAAGCGACAAGAATGGATGAAGGCAAGCAAGTATGAATATGTACATATGTATATATGTATGCGTATATATATGTTCATATGCATATATATTCATATGTGCGTTCATATATATATATATATATATATATATATATATATATTATATTATATATATATATATATATATATATATATATATATATATATATATATATATATATATATATATATATATATATATATATATTTTCTTTTTTTTTTTTTTTGCTTTGTCGCTGTCTCCCGCGTTTGCGAGGTAGCGCAAGGAAACAGACGAAAGAAATGGCCCAACCCACCCCCATACACATGCCTTGATTCAATCCACTGACAGCACGTCAACCCCGGTATACCACATCGCTCCAATTCACTCTATTCTTTGCCCTCCTTTCACCCTCCTGCATGTTCAGGCCCCGATCACACAAAATCTTTTTCACTCCATCTTTCCACCTCCAATTTGGTCTCCCTCTTCTCCTCGTTCCCTCCACCTCCGACACATATATCCTCTTGGTCAATCTTTCCTCACTCATTCTCTCCATGTGACCAAACCATTTCAAAACACCCTCTTCTGCTCTCTCAACCACGCTCTTTAATTTCCACACATCTCTCTTACCCTTACGTTACTTACTCGATCAAACCACCTCACACCACACATTGTCCTCAAACATCTCATTTCCAGCACATCCATCCTCCTGCGCACAACTCTATCCATAGTCCACGCCTCGCAACCGTGGTTGAGAGAGCAGAAGAGGGTGTTTTGAAATGGTTTGGGCACATGGAGAGAATGAGTGAGGAAAGATTGACCAAGAGGATATATGTGTCGGAGGTGGAGGGAACGAGGAGAAGAGGGAGACCAAATTGGAGGTGGAAAGATGGAGTGAAAAAGATTTTGTTGTGATCGGGGCCTGAACATGCAGGAGGGTGAAAGGAGGGCAAGGAATAGAGTGAATTGGAGCGATGTGGTATAACGGGGTTGACGTGCTGTCAGTGGATTGAATCGGGGCATGTGAAGCGTCTGGGGTAAACTATGGAAAGCTGTGTAGGTATGTATATTTGCGTGTGTGGACGTATGTATATACATGTGTATGGGGTGGGTTGGGCCATTTCTTTCGTCTGTTTCCTTGCGCTACCTCGCAAACGCGGAGACAGCGACAAAGCAAAAAAAAAAAAAAAAAAAAATATATATATATATATATAATATATATATATATATATATATATATATATATATATATATATATATATATATATATTTATATATACATATACATATATATATACATATATATATATATATATATATATATATATATATATATATATATATATATATGTATATATATATATTATAAATATTTTATATATATATTATATATATATATTTATATATATATTATATATATATATATATATATATATATATATATATATATATATATATATATATTATATATATATATATATAATGTATATATGTGTGTGTGTGTGTGTGTGTGTGTGTGTGTGTGTGAGTGGCTGGGCCATTCTTCGTCTGTTTCTTGTTGTTACCTCGATGACGCGAGAAACAGCGTTTAAGTATAATAAAATGATAGAAATTGTATATATGTAATGTGGCAGTTGAAGGAATAATTGGTATACATGGGGTGTTCAGTGTTGTAAATGGAAATGGTGAAAAATGTGCTGAAAAAGGACTGGTGATTGGGAATACCTGGTTTAAAAAGCGAGATATACATAAATATACGTATGTAAGTAGGAGAGATGGCGAGAGAGCGTTATTGGATTACGTGTTAATTGACAGGCGCGCGAAAAGGAGACTTTTGGATGTAAATGGGCTGAGAGGTGTACCTGGAGGGATGTCTGATCATTATCTTGTGGAGGCTAAGGTGAAGATTTGAATGGGTTTTCAGAAAAGAAGAGTGAATGTTGGGGTGAAGAGGGTGGTGAGAGTAAGTGAGCTTGGGAAGGAGACTTGTGTGAGGAAGTACCAGGAGAGACTGAGTACAGAATGGAAAAAGGTGAGAACAATGGAAGTAAGGGGAGTGGGGGAGGAATGGGATGTATTTAGGGAATCAGTGATGGACTGCACAAAAGATGCTTGTGGCATGAAAAGCGTGGGAGGTGGGTTGATTAGAAAGGGTAGTGAGTGGTGGGATGAAGAAGTAAGATTATTAGTGAAAGAGAAGAGAGAGGCATTTGGACGATTTTTGCAGGGAAAAAATGAAAGTGAGTAGGAGATGTATAAAAGAAAGAGACAGGAGGTCAAGAGAAAGGTGCAAGAGGTGAAAAAGAGGGCAAATGAGAGTTGGGGTGAGAGAGTATCATTAGATTTTAGGGAGAATAAAAAGATGTTCTGGAAGGAGGTAAATAAAGTGCGTAAGACAAGGGAGCAAATGGGAACTTCAGTGAAGGGCGCTAATGGGGAGGTGATAACAAGTAGTGGTGATGTGAGAAGGAGATGGAGTGAGTATTTTGAAGGTTTGTTGAATGTGTTTGATGATAGAGTGGCAGATATAGGGTGTTTTGGTCGAGGTGGTGTGCAAAGCGAGAGGGTTAGGGAAAATGATTTGGTAAACAGAGAATAGGTAGTAAAAGCTTTGCGGAAGATGAAAGCCGGCAAGGCAGCAGGTTTGGATGGTATTACAGTGGAATCTATTAAAAAAGGGGGTGACTGTATTGTTGACTGGTTGGTAAGGTTATTTTATGTATGTATGACTCATGGTGAGGTGCCTGAGGATTGGCGGAATGCGTGCACAGTGCCATTGTACAAAGGCAAAGGGGATAAGAGTGAGTGCTCAAATTACAGAGGTATAAGTTTGTAGGAAGAGAGGAAAGTGATTGGTTCTCAGTGAATGTAGGTTTGCGGCAGGGGTGTGTGATGTCTCCATGGTTGTTTAATTTGTTTATGGATGGGGTTGTTAGGGAGGTAAATGCAAGAGTTTTGGAAAGAGGGGCAAGTATGAAGTCTGTTGGGGATGAGAGAGCTTGGGAAGTGAGTCAGTTGTTGTTCGCTGATGATACAGCGCTGGTGGCTGATTCATGTGAGAAACTGCAGAAGCTGGTGACTGAGTTTGGAAAAGTGTGTGGAAGAAGAAAGTTAAGAGTAAATGTGAATAAGAGCAAGGTTATTAGGTACAGTAGGGTTGAGGGTCAAGTCAATTGGGAGGTGAGTTTGAATGGAGAAAAACTGGAGGAAGTGAAGTGTTTTAGATATCTGGGAGTGGATCTGGCAGCGGATGGAACCATGGAAGCGGAAGTGGATCATAGGGTGGGGGAGGGGGCGAAAATCCTGGGGGCCTTGAAGAATGTGTGGAAGTCGAGAACATTATCTCCGAAAGCAAAAATGGCTATGTTTGAAGGAATGGTGGTTCCAACAATGTTGTATGGTTGCGAGGCGTGGGCTATGGATAGAGTTGTGCGCAGGAGGATGGATGTGCTGGAAATGAGATGTTTGAGGACAATGTGTGGTGTGAGGTGGTTTGATCGAGTGAGTAACGTAAGGGTAAGAGAGATGTGTGGAAATAAAAAGAGCGTGGTTGAGAGAGCAGAAGAGGGTGTTTTGAAGTGGTTTGGGCACATGGAGAGGATGAGTGAGGAAAGATTGACCAAGAGGATATATGTGTCGGAGGTGGAGGGAACGAGGAGAAGAGGGAGACCAAATTGGAGGTGGAGAGATGGAGTGAAAAAGATTTTGTGTGATCGGGGCCTGAACATGCAGGAGGGTGAAAGGAGGGCAAGGAATAGAGTGAGTTGGAGCGATGTGGTATACCGGGGTTGACGTGCTGTCAGTGGATTGAAGCAGGGCATGTGAAGCGTCTGGGGTAAACCGTGGAAGGCTGTGTAGGTATGTATATTTGCGTGTGTGTACGTATGTATATACATGTGTATGGGGGGGGTTGGGCCATTTCTTTCGTCTGTTTCCTTGCGCTACCTCGCAAACGCGGGAGACAGCGACAAAGTATAATAAAAAATAATAAAGTTTGTTGAGTATTCCTGGTAAATTATATGGGAGGGTATTGATTGAGAGGGTGAAGGCTTATACAGAGCATCAGATTGGGGAAGAGCAGTGTGGTTTCAGAAGTGGTAGAGGATGTGTGGATCAGGTGTTTGCTTTGAAGAATGTATGTGAGAAATACTTAGAAAAGCAAATGGATTTGTATGTAGCATTTATGGATCTGGAGAAGGCATATGATAGAGTTGATAGAGATGCTCTGTGGAAGGTATTAAGAATATATGGTGTGGGTGGCAAGTTGTTAGAAGCAGTGAAAAGTTATTATCGATGATGTAAGGCATGTGTACGTGTAAGAAGAGAGGAAAGTGATTGGTTCTCAGTGAATGTAGGTTTGCGGCAGGGGTGTGTGATGTCTCCATGGTTGTTTAATTTGTTTATGGATGGGGTTGTTAGGGAGGTGAATGCAAGAGTTTTGGAAACAGGGGCAAGAATTAAGTCTGTTGTGGATGAGAGAGCTTGGGAAGTGAGTCAGTTGTTGTTCGCTGATGATACAGCGCTGGTGGCTGATTCATGTGAGAAACTGCAGAAGCTGGTGACTGAGTTTGGTAAAGTGTGTGAAAGAAGAAAGTTAAGAGTAAATGTGAATAAGAGCAAGGTTATTAGGTACAGTAGGGTTGAGGGTCAAGTCAATTGGGAGGTAAGTTTGAATGGAGAAAAACTGGAGGAAGTAAAGTGTTTTAGATATCTGGGAGTAGGTCTGGCATCGGATGGAACCATGGAAGCGGAAGTGAATCATAGGGTGGGGGAGGGGGCGAAAATTCTGGGAGCCTTGAAGAATGTGTGGAAGTCGAGAACATTATCTCGGAAAGCAAAAATGGGTATGTTTGAAGGAATAGTGGTTCCAACAATGTTGTATGGTTGCGAGGCGTGGGCTATGGATAGAGTTGTGCGCAGGAGGGTGGATGTGCTGGAAATGAGATGTTTGAGGACAATGTGTGGTGTGAGGTAGTTTGATGGTTTGATCGAGTAAGTAATGTAAGGGTAAGAGAGATGTGTGGAAATAAAAAGAGCGTGGTTGAGAGAGCAGAAGAGGGTGTTTTGAAATGGTTTGGGCACATGGAGAGAATGAGTGAGGAAAGATTGACCAAGAGGATATATGTGTCAGAGGTGGAGGGAACGAGGAGAAGTGGGAGACCAAATTGGAGGTGGAAAGATGGAGTGAAAAAGATTTTGAGTGATCGGGGCCTGAACGTGCAAGAGGGTGAAAGGCGGGCAAGGAATAGAGTGAATTGGATCGATGTGGTATACCGGGGTTGACGTGCTGTCAGTGGATTGAATCAGGGCATGTGAAGCGTCTGGGGTAAACCATGGAAAGCTGTGTGGGGCCTGGATGTGGAAGGGGAGCTGTGGTTTCGGGCATTATTGCATGACAGCTGGAGACTGAGTGTGAACGAATGAGGCCTATGTTGTCTTTTCCTAGCGCTACCCCGCACACATGAGGGGGGAGGGGGATGGTATTCCATGTGTGGCGAGGTGGCGATGGAAATGAATAAAGGCAGACAGTGTGAATTGTGTGCATGGGTATATATGTATGTGTCTGTGTGTGTATATATATGTGTACATTGAGACGTATAGGTATGTATGTTTGCGCGTGTGGACGTGTGTGTATATACATGTGTATGGGGGTGGGTTGGGCCATTTCTTTCGTCTGTTTCCTTGCGCTACCTCGCAAACGCGGGAGACAGCGACAAAGCAAAATAAAAGAAAAAAAAAAAGAAAATATATATATATATATATATATTATATATATATATATATATATATATATATATATATATATATATATATATATATATATATATATATATATATATGTTAGTAAGAGTGTTATTTTAACGTAGACAAAGACAGAGGATACAGATGAGAGAGAAAAAAAAAAAGGTATTTAACGTGTGTCTTTAGTGTTAACGAAAGCATTACTCCAGAAAAAAAAGAACGTGAAAGTGAAACGGCCATTAATAACATCCAGAGTTCAATCAAGCACAAGGAAGAATTGGTGAGGCTTGTGACTCTATTTTACTTCCTAAGGCTAAGGGCACCGACAGCGGCGGCGCTCTTCACCTAACTCTATCCACACTAAAGCAATAGAATATCATAATAACGATAGGAACTACAGGGAACCTCTTGGCCTATACGAGGCAGTTCTTCATATACCTAGCCATTCTTGATTATGTATTTATCTAACTTACATTTCAAACATAAGTGCGTTTGTGATCTCTCCTGGCAACTTGTCCTTTCGCCGACTACAGTGTTTATCTATTTCATTTTTATACCTAAATCCCTTTAAATTGGACCCACACCCGATATATTTTTCATCGTCTGGTTACCTTTTACTGTATGAAGACAATGGTAATCCGGACGCTCGACAGTTTATAAGCACGACCAGTGAAGATTGTATCGAGCAAGTTTCGCTACAAGAGCGACGTGACGCACAAGAAGACAAACGGTGACAGGTCCAGAGCTTCAGCCATTGGGTGACATAGTAATACGCAAAATAAATGAAACGTTTACAAGGACTGAGCAACAATAAATAAATCATCTAACAGTTTAAATAGTAAGTGAACAGTTTTCACAGGCTGAACAAATATGACTGATTGCATAAGAAGATATGTATGAACTAAATTTACATTAGACAAAGTTAGGATACATTTGAATTATTTAAGGTGGGATATTATTTTGGATGAAATACTGACACATCTTGAAATGTTTCTCAGGAAATATCTTTGGTCACAAATTTTATCAACAATCAAGTACATAATCTTATGATTAAGTGTGAGAGTAATGCTATCGGCAAAGTTACATTTGATCTGTTCAGGAGGGGAAAACGTCCAGGAATATCTGTAGAAGCGTGAGTCGTGCAACAACATGAATGTGTTTACTAATCCTATTTGTGGAACCATATGTATATAAGGTTCTCTCCTTCCTTGCTTGGTATTATGATGGTAGATGGATCCGTTTGTGTTTGTACTAACTCAGTGAATTCAAAGATTTTGTATAAATTCTTTTATAATGTCCACTAATTCATCAGTCCTCTTCATGATGTCCACTAATTCATCAGTTCTCTTCATAATGTCCACTAATTCATCAGTCCTCTTCATAATGTCCACTAATTCATCAGTCCACCTCATATGTCGTGAGTTCAAAGTGTGAGAGAACCTAGAGAAACTGCGGTAATGTTGATATATTAAAGTCGTGCTTCAGACGAACAACAATTAAGGATTGCGAGTCCCCAACACTGTTGGAGGAAAGGGCCAGGCACTTCCCTTGGTCGCAAGCTTCACGCGTCCCACACCAAACAACGTGCCTTATGGAGTGAAGTTCAAGGTTATCAAATGATTGCTCCACCTCCCCTGACTCCACAACGGCCGTTCTCCTGAGTTTGTCCGTTATGTAACAAAACAAGTGAGACTCAGTCAATCGATAACCATCATCAGGCAAGGAGTGTAAAAGGTTATTGAGACCATTTTCTTTGTCGTATTAGGCGAGAAAACGTGTCCCACAATTTCCTTTTACAAAATACTTTCTTGTCCTCTAACACTTCATGAAAACTGCATGAATGTGTTTAGTGGTCTGTGAGTTATTTATAAAGAGACAGACACAAACAGACGAGAAAAATGAAAAAAATATACTCACAATTTTGCAGGGAAAGTACACCTTAAAAATGGTTTGGGTCAGAGAAAGATCTCCACCCAGCATGACATACTGAAGGATCAGGTATAATACTAGCAAGTCGAAAATGTCCATAATAACTTCTCTGGTACTGACCGAGGCTGACAGTGTGTGGACTTACGGCTGGACCGACACCCATCCTACGCCGCCTTATCCATCATCAACACAAGGTGGGCTGGAGCTCAATGGGTTGTTTACTACCACAACCGCCACTACCGATAATGAACTGCCAGTAACGTCGTTACCTTTACCCTGCCTTGCCTACCACCACAGCCGCCAGTGGAGCAGAACATGAACAGTACTAACTACCAGGAACAAATGCTACTGTTAACCCTCCCCTTGACCACATCCGCCGCAGGTGGAGAGGTTATTGACCCCTTACTGTTTACCCCGCTTCTCTTACTACCAGCAATCTTTTAATGTCTGGCTCGGTGTTTAAGCTCAGTTCATACACAAATTGACCCAGAATATTTACATGCTATCCGGCCACTGTGACTAATCTAACGCCCACGAAGAAAATGTTACGTATCCATTTATATCAACACTACGGTCAATAGTATCGACCACAAGGCCACTAGCGTCAACCATGCATGACACCAAACATAATAAACTGGCTGCGACAAATGTCCCACAACGAGAGACACAACACTGAATGCCTTGATATCGCGACCCAAGGAACAACTTTACGTTTCGTTCTCTACCGTAAGTGGTGTTTTGTGGGAAGTGTCGTAATATTCAGGACGATGCAGAACTCACCCCTGTGGCCAAGAAGGTCTCTTATACCTTAATAAAAAAATAATCTGGAAATTGGTATGAAGGGATTGTAGTCGGGAAATTGGTATAATGGAAGCCTTTGTCTGAGGATGACGTAACGGTAACTATACGTATGATGGGAGCGTGGTCTGACACCTGGTATGATGGGAGTGTGGTCTGACACCTGGTATGATGGGAGTGTGGTCTGACACCTGGTATGATGGGAGTGTGGTCTGACACCTGGTATGATGGGAGTGTGGTCTGACACCTGGTATGATGGGAGTGTGTCTGACACCTGGTATGATGGGAGTGTGGTCTGACACCTGGTATGATGGGAGTGTGGTCTGACACCTGGTATGATGGATGTGGTCTGACACTGGTATGATGGGTGTGGTCTGAACCTGGTATGATGGGATGTGGTCTGACACCTGGTATGATGGGAGTGTGGTCTGACACCTGGTATGATGGGAGTGTGGTCTGACACCTGGTATGATGGGAGTGTGGTCGGACACCTGGTATGATGGGAGTGTGGTCTGACACCTGGTATGATGGGAGTGTGGTCTGACACCTGGTATGATGGGAGTGTGGTCTGACAACTGATATGATGGGAGTGTGGTCTAAGACCCATTATGATGGGAGTGTGGTCTGACACCTGGTATGATGGGAGTGTGGTCTGGACACTGGTAGATGGGAGTGTGGTCTGACACTGTATGATGGGACTGTGGTCTGGCACCTGTATGATGGGAGTGTGCCTGGCACCTGGTATGATGGGAGTGTGGTCTGGCACTGGTAAGATGGGATGTGTCTGGCACCTGGTATGATGGGAGTGTGGTCTGACAACTGGTATGATGGGAGTGTGGTCTGGCACCTGGTATGATGGGAGTGTGGTCTGGCACCTGGTATGATGGGAGTGTGGTCTGGCACCTGGTATGATGGGAATGCGGTCTGGCACCTGGTATGATGGGAGTGTGGTCTGGCACCTGGTATGATGGGAGTGTGGTCTGGCACCTGGTATGATGGGAGCGTGGTCTGACACCTGGTATGATGGGAGTGTGGTCTGGCACCTGGTATGAAGGGAGTGTGGTCTGACACCTGGTATGATGGGAATGTAGTCTGGCACCTGGTATGATGGGAGTGTGGTCTGACACCTGGTATGATGGGAGTGTGGTCTGGCACCTGGTATGATGGGAATGCAGTCTGGCACCTGGTATGATGGGAGTGTGGTCTGACACCTGGTATGATGGGAGCGTGGTCTGACACCTGGTATGATGGGAGTGTGGTCTGACACCTGGTATGATGGGAGTGTGGTCTGGCACCTGGTATGATGGGATGCTGGTCTGGCACCTGGTATGATGGGAGTGTGGTTCTGACACCTGGTATGATGGGAGTGTGGTCTGACACCTGGTATGATGGGAGCGTGGTCTGGACACCTGGTATGATGGGAGTGTGGTCTGGCACCTGGTATGAAGGGAGTGTGGTCTGGCACTTGGTATGATGGGACTATGGTATGCCACCTGGTATGATGGGATTGTGGTGTGACACCTGGTATGATGGGAGTGTGGTGTGACACCTGGTATGATAGGAGTGTGGTCTGGCACCTGGTATGATGGGATGTGGTCTGACACCTGGTATGATGGAAGTGTGGTCTGGCACTTGGTATGATGGGAGTGTAGTCTGACATCCGGTATGATGGGATTGTGGTCTGACTAGTATGATGGGACTGTGGCCTGACACCTGGTATGATGGGAGCGTGGTCTTACACAAGGTATGGTGTAGGATTAGTTGGCACCTGGTTGATGGGATTTGGTCTGGCACCTGGTATGTGGCTTCGACACTGTGAGTGGGTCTGGCACTGTGTATGATGGAGTGTGGTCTGGCACTGGTATGATGGGAGTGTGGTCTGGCACCTGGTATGATGGGAGTGTGGTATGGCACCTGGTATGATGGGAGTGTGGTCTGGCACCTGGTATGATGGGAGTGTGGTCTGTCAACTAGTATGATGGGAGTGTGGCCTGAAACCTGGTATGATGGGAGTGTGGTATGGCACCTGGTATGATGGGATAATGGTGTGGCACCTGGTAATGGGAGTGTGGTCTAGCACTTGGCATGATAGGAGTGTGGTCTGGTACCTGGTATGATGGGATTGTAGTGTGGCACCTGGTGTGATGGGAGTGTGGTCTGGCACCTAGTGATGGGACTGTGACCGAACAACTAGTATGATAGGACTGTGACAACTAGTATGATGGAACTGACAACTAATATAATGGGACTGTGGCCTGACAATATGATGGGACTGTGGCCTGACAATATGATGGGACCGTGGCCTGACAACTAATATGATGGGACTGTGGCCTGACAACTGGAATGATGGGACTGTGGTTTGACAACTGGTATAATGAGACTGTGGCCTGACAACTATTACGATGGAACTGTGGCCTGACAACTGGTATGATGGGACTGTGGCCTGACAGTTGGTATGATGGGACTGTGGCCTGACAACTATGATGGGACTGTGGCCTGACAAGTAGTATGATGGTACTGTGGCCTGACAACTGGTATGATGGGACTGTAGCTTGACAAGTAGTATGATGGGACTGTGGCCTGACAACTGGTATGATGGGACTGTGGCCTGACAACTGGTATGATGGGACTGTGGCCTGACAATTGGTATGATGGGACTGTGGCCTGACAACTGGTATGATGGGACTGTAGCTTGACAAGTAGTATGATGGGACTGTGGCCTGACAACTAAAATGATGGGACTGTGGCCTGACAACTAAAATGATGGGACTGTGGTCTGACAACTGGTATGATGGGACTGTGGCCTGACAACGATTACGATGGGACTATGGTCTGAAAACTGGTATGATGGGACTGCTGTCTGAAAACTGGTATGATGGGACTGTGGTTGGCACCTCATGTAATGGGACTGTAGTCCGACATCTGGTATGATGGGGAGTCTGGTCTGGAATTGGTAGAGTGGGAATTGCGGTCTGGCAACTGGCATGTGGAGACCGTAATGCAATAACTGGTGTGATTAGCACTGTGGTCTGGCACGTGAGAGGAAGACCACGGTCTGGGAACAAGTATGACCGGAACTACGATTATGGAACTGAGGTAATGAAGACTGCTGTCTGGCCTGGGTGTGATGGGGAGTCTGGTCTGTGCAGCTGGTGTGATGGGGAGTCTGGTCTGTGCAGCTGGTGTGATGGGGAGTCTGGTCTGTGCAGCTGGTGTGATGGGGAGTCTGGTCTGTGCAGCTGGTGTTATAAATGATTCTGGTGTGGCATGCGGCTCACTGTATCATGAGAGGTGGTACAAGTGTTTGCCCGGGTTCGATATCCACCAACCACCTCATATTGGCCATCGTTACATAACGCTCCTTCAGTATGGATTCGATTCCGGGATCTCAAGGTCAGCTTAACATGACATCCATTACATAAATGACTGACCCCCTCACCCCCACCCCCCGCCCTACCTTTTCCCCAGTGTGGCAGACTGCTCCCCTCTCCCTAGTCCCCAGTGTGGCAGACTGCTCCCCTCTCCCTAGTTCCCAGTGTGGCAGACTGCTCCCCTCTCCCTAGTCCCCAGTGTGGCAGACTGCTCCCCTCTCCCTAGTCCCCAGTGTGGCAGACTGCTCCCCTCTCCCTAGTCCCCAGTGTGGCAGACTGCTCCCCTCTCCCTAGTCCCCAGTGTGGCAGACTGCTCCCCTCTCCTAGTCCCCAGTGTGGCAGACTGCTCCCCTCTCCCTAGTCCCAGTGTGGCAGACTGCTCCCCTTCCCTAGTTCCCAGTGTGGCAGACTGCTCCCCTCTCCTAGTCTCCAGTGTGGCAGACTGCTCCCTCTCCCTAGTCCCAGTGTGGCAGACTGCTCCCCTCTCCCTAGTCCCCAGTGTGGCAGACTGCTCCCCTCTCCCTAGTCCCCAGTGTGGCAGACTGCTCCCCTCTCCCTAGTCCCCAGTGTGGCAGACTGCTCCCCTCTCCCAAGTCCCCAGTGTGGCAGACTGCTCCCCTCTCCCTAGTCCCAGTGTGGCAGACTGCTCCCCTCTCCCTAGTCCCCAGTGTGGCAGACTGCTCCCCTCTCCCTAGTCTCCAGTGTGGCAGACTGCTCCCCTCTCCCTAGTCTCCAGTGTGGCAGACTGCTCCCTCTCCCTAGTCCCCAGTGTGGCAGACTGCTCCCCTCTCCCTAGTCCCCAGTGTGGCAGACTGCTCCCCTCTCCCTAGTCTCCAGTGTGGCAGACTGCTCCCCTCTCCCTAGTCCCCAGTGTGGCAGACTGCTCCCTCTCCCTAGTCCCAGTGTGGCAGACTGCTCCCCTCTCCCTAGTCCCCAGTGTGGCAGACTGCTCCCTCTCCCTAGTCCCCAGTGTGGCAGACTGCTCCCCTCTCCATAGTCCCTAGTGTGGCAGACTGCTCCCCTCTCCCTAGTCCCCAGTGTGGCAGACTCTCCCCTCTCCCTAGTCCCAGTGTGGCAGACTGCTCCCCTCTCCCTAGTCCCCAGTGTGGCAGACTGCTCCCCTCTCCCTAGTCTCCAGTGTGGCAGACTGCTCCCCTCTCCCTAGTCCCAGTGTGGCAGACTGCTCCCCTCTCCCTAGTCCCCAGTGTGGCAGACTGCTCCCCTCTCCCTAGTCCCCAGTGTGGCAGACTGCTCCCCTCTCCCTAGTCCCCAGTGTGGCAGACTGCTCCCCTCTCCCTAGTCCCAGTGTGGCAGACTGCTCCCCTCTCCCTAGTCCCCAGTGTGGCAGACTGCTCCCCTCTCCCTAGTCCCAGTGTGGCAGACTGCTCCCCTCTCCCTAGTCCCCAGTGTGGCAGACTGCTCCCCTCTCCCTAGTCCCCAGTGTGGCAGACTGCTCCCCTCTCCCTAGTCTCCAGTGTGGCAGACTGCTCCCCTCTCCCTAGTCCCCAGTGTGGCAGACTGCTCCCCTCTCCCTAGTCTCCAGTGTGGCAGACTGCTCCCCTCTCCCTAATCCCCAGTGTGGCAGACTGCTCCCCTCTCCCTAGTCCCCAGTGTGGCAGACTGCTCCCCTCTCCCTAGTCCCCAGTGTGGCAGACTGCTCCCCTCTCCCTAGTCTCCAGTGTGGCAGACTGCTCCCCTCTCCCTAGTCCCCAGTGTGGCAGACTGCTCCCCTCTCCCTAGTCCCCAGTGTGGCAGACTGCTCCCCTCTCCCTAGTCCCCAGTGTGGCAGACTGCTCCCCTCTCCCTAGTCTCCAGTGTGGCAGACTGCTCCCCTCTCCCTAGTCCCCAGTGTGGCAGGCTGCTCCCCTCTCCCTAGTCCCCAGTGTGGCAGACTGCTCCCCTCTCCCTAGTCTCCAGTGTGGCAGACTGCTCCCCTCTCCCTAGTCCCCAGTGTGGCAGACTGCTCCCCTCTCCCTAGTCTCCAGTGTGGCAGACTGCTCCCCTCTCCCTAGTCCCCAGTGTGGCAGACTGCTCCCTCTCCCTAGTCTCCAGTGTGGCAGACTGCTCCCCTCTCCCTAGTCCCCAGTGTGGCAGACTGCTCCCTCTCCTAGTCCCCAGTGTGGCAGACTGCTCCCCTCTCCCTAGTCTCCAGTGTGGCAGATTGCTCCCCTTCCCTAGTCCCTAGTGTGGCAGACTGCTCCCCTCTCCCTAGTCCCCAGTGTGGCAGACTGCTCCCCTCTCCCTAGTCCCCAGTGTGGCAGACTGCTCCCCTCTCCCTAGTCCCCAGTGTGGCAGACTGCTCCCCTCTCCCTAGTCCCCAGTGTGGCAGACTGCTCCCCTCTCCCTAGTCCCCAGTGTGGCAGATCCTCCCCTCTCCCTAGTCCCAGTGTGGCAGACTGCTCCCCTCTCCCTAGTCCCCAGTGTGGCAGACTGCTCCCCTCTCCCTAGTCTCCAGTGTGGCAGACTGCTCCCTCTCCCTAGTCCCTGTGTGGCAGACTGCTCCCCTCTCCTAGTCCCAGTGTGGCAGGACTGCTCCCCTCTCCCTAGTCTCCAGTGTGGCAGACTGCTCCCCTCTCCCTAGTCCCCAGTGTGGCAGACTGCTCCCCTCTCCCTAGTCCCAGTGTGGCAGACTGCTCCCCTCTCCCTAGTCCCAGTGTGGCAGACTGCTCCCCTCTCCCTAGTCCCCAGTGTGGCAGACTGCTCCCCTCTCCCTAGTCCCCAGTGTGGCAGACTGCTCCCCTCTCCCTAGTCCCCAGTGTGGCAGACTGCTCCCCTCTCCCTAGTCCCCAGTGTGGCAGACTGCTCCCCTCTCCCTAGTCTCCAGGAACAGCATTTGGCCAACGTTCACTTGAGGTGTCTGCATGTGACACCTCTCCTCCTCCAACCCAGTCTTAGATACGAGGTAAACATCAGGCTGTTGTTGCTTTCCTCTCAGTTCCTACGTTGAGATCGACCACTCGAGGATTGACCGTTATGATACCTAGCTTTCATCAAACCGCTAAGCAGTAGAATTCCTCCCCTCTTTACGTCTTTCCCACTTCCCGTAAATAATTCTGCTTTGAAGAATCATCTATGAGAAACTGAGGAACTTGGACGAATTTCCTCATTCTTTGCATCTTGCTCCAAGGCCACTTCACTCCAGGCTTTGACTGGGGCATGCTTGACTCGTGCCTGCTTCCGCGTAGGTCAAGTGTGAAGATATATAATTTTCATCACATTTACTTTAGAGAGAATATTGGTCTGGACTTAAATAGGTTGAAGCTGCTATCAGTTTGCATCTCGCCAAACGGTACATTAGACAGAAAAAAGTAAATCACATCCTCATCTCTTACACCAGGTCGGATCTGGTGTTACACATCTGATACTTTGTGTCTTGAGCACAGACGCATTAACGCTGACTCAAAACAAGGAAAGTTTCTCTTACACTAGACCAGAGTCAGCCCGACTGACATGCCACACCTTCGGGAAAATAATGAAAAAATTGTAATTATCAGAAGCCGAAGAATAAACTGCACAGACATGCAAAGGGACATAAGTAAAACCTTCCAGAGAATATGGACGATAAGACTATAATATAAACTATTACATTTAGGCGTGGCAGATGTCACCGGCAAACCACTATGCAGGGAGCTGACATACGACCATAATCATCATCATCATCATCATCATCATCTATTCTTCAAGGTCACCAAACTATCACTTACTGGATGTGATTCCCCTAGGCAGCAGGTCTGTCACCAACGTGGTTCATGAGGTACACAGCAGACATTCCCCAGTCAGGAAGGAACGTGTGCATGGAAATCTCTCACGCAATCAACACAACTTGTGTACTGGTCTTTAACAACGTTCATCCCGAACAAACAATATTACATCAAGAATCACCAGATGCGAAGAGAGAAATAAGCATAAACATGATCACCATTGAGGCACAAGGGAAAATAAAACCCAGCGAAATAAGTATAGAAGGTAACCGGGTAATGCACCAAAGGAGCCATGAAATAATGGTCCACACAATAACATTATGAGGTTTGACAGTAGGAAATATTAGCAACAAAATTACGTAAATCAAACCAGCCCTGGTTAATTCAAGCAGCTTTTGACACCTAACGAAGAGGCAAAGACTATACTTGGTAAAAACTACGATCCTAACTTCCTCCCTCGTACCCACACATCTCACCTCAAGAAATGTCTCTTCTTTTTCCTGTTCATAATCCTCTCTATATTCCAGCTAAGGCCCGGCCTTGAAGTGGACTTTTGTCCGTGACTGGAACCTTCAACTTGAAAAAAGATGTACGTTGAAGCTGCAGAGGATACAAAGTGGGGCAGTACGACTGGTCACGAACAATAACAACCCGAACATTAAAGACTAAACCAACTGGTTGATAGAAGCAGCACACGAAGTGTCGGAGGCTGGAGGACAACTGGTTGATAGAAGCAGCACACGAAGTGTGGGAGGCTGGAGGACAACTGGTTGATAGAAGCAGCACACCAAGTGTCGGAGGCTGGAGGACAACTGTGATAGTAAGCAGCACAACAGTGTCCGTAGGCTGGAGACAACTGTGACATTTACAACAGCATACTAGACTCAAAGGCACACACACACACAACAACACACCACACACCACACACACACACACACACACACACACCTTATATATATGTATATTATATATATATATATATATATATATATATATATATATATATATATATATATATATATATATATATATATATATATATATATATATATATATATATTCTCATGCCATGTGCATCTTTTGCATAAGCCATTACTGCTTCCATAAACACATCCTATTCCTCGACCATTCCCCTCGCGTCATTTGCTCTCACCTTTTCCCATTCTACACTCAATCACTCCTGGTATTTCCTCACACAAGTCTCCTTTCCAAGCTCACTTACTCTCACCACTCTTCTCCCCAGCATTTTCTCTCCTTTTCTGAAAGCCTCTACAAATCTTCACCTTCGCCTCCACAAGAAAGTGATCAGATATCCCATCAGTTACTTCTCTCAGCACATAACATCCAAAAGTCTCTTTTTACACGCCTATCAATTAAAACGTAATCTAATAACACCCTTTGACCATCTTTCCTACTCCCATACGTATACTTATATATATCTCTTTTTAAACCAGGTATTCCCAATCAACAGTTTTTTTTTTTCAGCACACAAATCCACACGCTCCTCACCATTTCCATTCACAACACTGAATACCCCATGCACACCAATTATACCCTCAACTGCCACATTAATCATCTTCGCATCTAAATCACCCATTACTAATACCCGGTTTCGTGCAACAAAACTGCTGATACACTTAGCTGCTCCCAAAACATTTGCCTCTCATGATCTTTCTTCTCATAACCAGGTGCATAACCACCAATAACCACCCATCTCTCTCCATCCACTTACAGTTTTACCACATCAATCTCGAATTTTCTTACACTCTGTCACACACTTCCACAACTGCTTCAGGAGTAGTGCTACTCCTTTCCTTAGCTCTTGTCCTCTCAACAACCCCTGACTCTACTCCAAAGACTTTCCCAAACCATTCTTCCCCTTTACCCTTGAGCTTCGTTTCACTCAGAGCCAGATCATCCAGGTTTCTTTCCTCAAAGATACTACCTATCTTTCGTTTCGTCTCATCTTGGCTACATCCACACACATTCAGAACCCCAATCTGAGCCTTCGAGGAAGATGAGCACTCCCCGCTTGACTCCTGTGTCCTCCTTTAGATACTGAAAATACATGGGAGGGTTTCCAGCACCCCACTCCCGCCCCCTTTAGTCGCCTTCTACGACACGAGGGGAACATATATATATTTATTCATTTATTTATTTATCTTGCTTTGTCGCTGTCTCCCGCGTTAGCGAGGTAGCGCAAGGAAACAGACAAAAGAATAGCCCAATCCACCCACATACACATGTATATACATACACGTCCACACACGCAAATATACATACCTATACATCTCAACGTTTACATGTATATACACACACAGACATATACATATATACACGTGTACATAATTCACACTGTCTGCCTTTATTCATTCCCATCGCCACCCCGCCACACATGTAATAACAACCCCCTCCCCATCATGTGTGCGGGGTAGTGCTAGGAAAAGACAACAAAGGCCCCATTCGTTCACACTCAGTCTCTAGCTGTCATGTAATAATGCACCGAAACCACAGCTCCCTTTCCGCATCAAGGCCCCACAGAACTTTCCATAGTTTACCCCAGACGCTTCATATGCACTGGTTCAATCCATTGACAGCACGTCGGCCCCGGTATACCACATCGTTCCAATTCACTCTATTCATTGCACGCCTTTCACCCTCCTGCATGTTCAGGCCCCGATCACTCAAAATCTTTTTTACTCCATCTTTCCACCTCCAATTTGGTCTCCCACTTCTCCTCGTTCCCTCCACCTCTGTCTGACACATATGTCCTCTTGGTCAATCTTTCCTCACTCATTCTCTCCATGTGACCGAACCATTTCAAAACACCCTCTTCTGCTCTCTCAACCACACTCTTTTTATTACCACACATCTCTCTTACCCTTACATCACTTACTCGATCAAACCACCTCACACCACATATTGTCCTCAAACATCTCATTTCTAGCACATCCACCCTCCTACGCACAACTCTATCCAGAGCCCACGCCTCACAACCATACAACATTGTTGGAACCACTATTCCTTCAAACATACCCATTTTTGCTTTCCGAGATAATGTTCTCGACTTCCACACATTCTTCAAGGCTCCCAGAATTTTCGCCCCCTCCCCCACCCTATGATTCACTTCCGCTTCCATGGTTCCATCTGCTGCCAAATCCACTCCCAGATATCTAAAACACTTCACTTCCTCGAGTTTTTCTCCATTCAAACTTACATCCCAATTGACTTGGCTCTCAACCCTACTGTACCTAATAACCTTGCTCTTATTCACATTTACTCTCAACTTTCTTCTTTCACACACTTTACCGAACTCAGTCACCAGCTTCAGCAGTTCCTTACATAAATCAGCCACCAGCGCTGTATCATCAGCGAACAACAACTGACTCACTTCCCACGCTCTCTGATCCACAACAGACTGCATACTTGCCCCCCTTTCCAAAACTCTTGCATTCACCTCCCTAACCCCCATCCCTAAACAAAATTTAAAAAACCATGGAGGGCATCACACATCCCCGCCGCAAACCCAGTAAAGGAACCCCAAACACTTTCCTCTTTCCTACACGTACACAGCCCACATCTTTGATAAAAACTTTTCCTGCTTCTAAAACTTGCCTCCCCCGCCTTTTATTTTTTAATACCTTCCACAGGATCTCTATCAACTTATCATATGCCCTTTTAGTCTAAAAGCTAATACAAATATTTGCTTTATAAGTATTTCTCCCACACAAAAATTTTTATATATATATATATATATAATATATATTTTATTTTTTTTTTTTTTTTTCTTTTTTATCATACTATTGCCCTTTCCCGCGAAGGTGGTGCGTTTTAAAAAGGGACTGGGCCTTTTTTGGGGGAAAATTTTTTTTCCCCGGCCCCCTTTCTGTTCCTTTTTTGGAAAATTAAAAAAAAACGAGGGGAGGATTTCCAGCCCCGCTCCTTCCCTTTTAGTCGCCCTTTTACGACCGCAGGGAATAGTGGGAAGTATTTTTTCTCCTATCCCCAGGGGGTATATATAATTTTAAAAATTAATATATTTATATAAATATTATAATATATATATATTTTATATATATATATATATATTTATATTACATGGGGCATGATGTGAATAAATTCGCTGGAAAAATTAACACAGAAGCTTCAAGATCTCGATTGTTTTTCCAGGGAAAATGTACAAAACCAGACTTCACCAGAGCTGAGGAAGCAAGGAACAGTTGAGAAACATGGAACGAAGGACCAGAACGGTGAAGTGACCGTCCCTCTACCTGGCAAAGGACGTCAAGTCAGCTACTTCTTTTTTAAGATCTTGCCACAATCTCATTGAAATTTACGCATTCTATCATTCATGCTCATGGTGCTGTGAACTTTGATTTTAAACAGACCCTTTAACAATAAAAACATTTTTAGAAGTGAACCAATGGTAAAAAATTTTTTTGACTCCCCTTATTTCAAGGGATGTGAATTAACTTCTTTACGTTTGAATATTTGTGTTTGATTTCGAGGCTGTCCTTACAGAATATTCATGTTGGTGGATCGTATCCTCTAAAGATTTACCTGTTTGGCCAATATACATTTTATCACAGACTTTACAAGGAACAGAGTAGACAGCTGATTTTTCAACAGATCATTGACTGTTCAATATCAAACAATTCCTCAGGTTTTCATATTTGAAAACAACATTAATATTGTTTTACAATGCTAGTAAGAAGTGAAAATTACTTATGATAAGGTAGAACTAAAATACTGTTGTTGAATTTCTCTTGCTTCTCATCACAGTAGTTGGTCTTCCTTGAGTTTTGTATACTTGTGTCAATAACGTTCTCATGTTAAGTTTTCATGCAATATCAGAAATATGATCAGTTTCTTCATTTAAGAATTTAGAGTCGCAAATTCCTATGGCTCTTAAGAAACCTGCCCGTTAAAGTAAAAATTCTAACAGAATCGTGATAGTTCGAGAAATGATGAATACATGTAACAACTTGGGTAGGTTTCCTGTAAACCTTGAACCCATGACCCTTGTCTGATCTTGTTATCAAAGTGTCTCAAAAAAGTGATATGAATTACTGATTTCTTCCTATAATTTTGAAAGTTACAGAGGGAACTACTTTATTAAATTTTACTAAAAATCTCCTTAAATCTTCACTGGAGGCCATGGACATAATACATCATCTACATATCTGCATCATGGTAAATTAAACCTACAGATTTGAGGAACGAATCTAGTTTCAGAAAATTCCAATATAGATTTTAACTAATAGTCCAATAAAAAAGTCCCTTGTGTCTACTGTAATGAACAGTGCGATTTATTCATAGTTATTTCGCTTATATCAACAAAAGAAAATAAGAGTTTGCCTGGGATATCTGGCAAAGATTTCCTGACCAACAAAATCTGAAGAAATTTTTTTTGTTGATATTCCAAAGTATCTTAACTTTTACCTCTCACGGTAGAACACAAGTTGCACAACTCATCATGGATTTCCAAATGATACTATGTGGAAAAGTGATTAATGTGACTGTCGCAAAGCACAGCAAAAATAATTCACAAGGAAATAACATATTGTTCGGAATTCATGAGTGTGATGTACGTGCTTGTGTGACAAGTGTGAGGAAGGCTGCATGAAGAGCTGTCAGGCAGGAGCCTCAAGTGACTTACTCGTACTTCAACAGTCAGTCACCTCCACACTCAGCGACCGCCAGCCCTGGACGACGTTATACACAACGTATTTATGAACCACAGTCCAGCATCAAAAAACCAAAATTAGAGTCAAATGTGACACTCAAACACTTTAAAATAAAGGGTCAACAAAGCCCGAATATACACCGAAAAACAACGATAGAAAGATTACCAACAGAACGTTTTCATCTGAGTATTACGAAGTTTGAAATGACACCGGAATTATGTTAGTCAGTCGAGGCACGCGAGACAAAACTCTTCTGTTGTCTGTCGCGTTGCATGGGAATGGCAGACATGAACCGACTAAAACAATGCACTAAAACGCCAATTTTTAATTCCAACTTTAGCACATTTATAACTGGGCAATCGATAAACAGATACGCGAGATAATTCAGTTTTCGTTCTTGTTTAACACCAATTATTATTATCACCAGGTAAATATTTCGAAATTTACTGGTGGTCCTGCCTGGAGGAAATACTGTATGACCAAGTGTTTCTAATTCTCAAACTGGAATGAAGGTTAGGTTAGTATTTATACTTAGTTTTGACAAAGGAGAATAGCTTAGTGTGATCACTAATGCAAGCACACATATGTACACTATTAATCAAAAGCACCAGTTCCTTATACACACACACACGCACACACACACACACACACAACACACACACGCACACACACACAACAGCCAGTGCACGCAGATGTCAGCTTATTGGTATGCACGCGCGCGGGCAGACAGCTCACTGATACGTGCACCATGGACGTAGAGTACTCACTGAAACATGCGTGTACATTATTCACTAAACCACATGTACATACACACAGTCCCCACTGACACGCATTCATAGATACCCTACCGACGCCCATGTGCGCATGGCCAACTTATCACATGGGATCACGGACACGCATGTCCAAATACTCGAACCTGGGCACGCAAACTTCATATATGTATATGTTTGATATGTTCACTCACCATGCATTAATGTGCTCTCTAAGATCACAAATCACAAAGGCAAGCACTCATCTATACACTCAAGCACGCGTGTATGAGGAGAAATGCAAGGACCTGGTACCAGAGGAACACCGAGAGACTGGCTCAAGCGTCGCCACTGCGATGATGAGCCTAACTGAAGCATGACTAAGATGCGGCAAATATTGTTGTGGGGAGAGCAATGTTTGCATCATGTAACTTACGGCATGGAAAACATTATTGAAAAAACTGAAAACTAGCGACAAAAAAAGCATGATTTGGGAAGACGAAGCATACCTGTTTCGTGAAGGCATTACTTAGGCAGAAGCATTGGCATATAGGGAAAGGCATTACGTAAAATATGTGTAATGCGGAAAGATATTGGAAGGCCATCAAGACTGGAACAGTTAACTTTTATATCGATTGTATGTATATGCAGTCCTAAAACTGCACGAGTTAACACAGACTTATAGTAATGCCATGATTAAGATGATGGGATTAGATCTTTTTTAAGTATTCTACAAGCGTGCAAGACATCACGTAAGTGTAATCTAATACTTATGAAAGAATACAAGACAGTGACGAATGTTTGATACATGTCAAGTATGAGGCATTTCTGAATTATAACATATCACATGAAGAAAAGAGGAATTTGCAAGGTCCTTGTAGGTCTATATAAGGGAGCTCCCAGTCCGCCCGGTCCGGTGCGCTTACGCTATGATTGTTGGCAATTCGTTCCACTTATCGAAAGACGTTTCCAGCCATAACACCAATGTATCGAATTCTTTCATGAATGATTAATTTTTGTATTTTATTCATATCCTTCACCCAGTCTCATCATTTAAGTCTTCTTTCGCTGCGTCTAACCAGACAACGTAAAGTCAATTTCCTAAGTCTACGACTCAACATTTTTTTTCTTAGCGAACAAAACAGCCATGTGAGGCAGGGGAAGCCCCTCTGGTGACTAGATACACTTAAGGATGACATCCGCAGGTCTGTTGTTTATACTTGCTTGATATAAATCGAAAAATTTTATTGTCTTAATTCTTACTCTTATATATAGTTGTCTTGGCAATGAATTTCTTATAGCCATAACTCTTACCTCCCTCTTGCATGTTCATATATATATTTCAACGTTACCAAACCGATAGTTTATATTTCCCTCTTCCCTTTACCTGGGAATGGATGTAAACTCACACAGTAGCGGAGCAAACACTAGTCATTAAACAATCCTCAATTGCAGTTCAGTAACTAACATACTAGAATACTGACTATATCCCAGAATACTGACTATATCCCAGAATACTGACTATATCCCAGAATACTGACTATATCCCAGAATACTAACTATATCCCAGAATACTGACTATATCCCAGAATACTGACTATATCCCAGAATACTGACTATATCCCAGAATAATGACTATATCCCAGAATACTGACTATATCCCAGAATAATGACTATATCCCAGAATACTGACTATATCCCAGAATACTGACTATATCCCAGAAAACTGAGTATATCCCAGAATACTGACTATATCCCAGAATAATGACTATATCCCAGAATACTGACTATATCCCAGAATAATGACTATATCCCAGAATACTGACTATATCCCAGAATACTGACTATATCCCAGAATACTGACTATATCCCAGAATACTGAGTATATCCCAGAATACTGACTATATCCCAGAATACTGACTATATCCCAGAATACTGACTATATCCCAGAATACTAACTATATCCCAGAATACTGACTATATCCCAGAATAATGACTATATCCCAGAATACTGACTATATCCCAGAATAATGACTATATCCCAGAATACTGACTATATCCCAGAATACTGACTATATCCCAGAATACTGACTATATCCCAGAATACTGAGTATATCCCAGAATACTGACTATATCCCAGAATACTGACTATATCCCAGAATACTGACTATATCCCAGAATACTGACTATATCCCAGAATACTGACATATCCCAGAATACTGACTATATCCCAGAATACTGACTATATCCCAGAATACTGAGTATATCCCAGAATACTGACTATATCCCAGAATACTGACTATATCCCAGAATACTGACTATATCCCAGAATACTGACTATATCCCAGAATAATGACTATATCCCAGAATACTGACTATATCCCAGAATACTGACTATATCCCAGAATACTGATATATCCAGAATACTGACTATATCCCAGAATACTGACTATATCCCAGAATACTGACTATATCCCAGAATACTAACTATATCCCAGAATACTGACTATATCCCAGAATACTGACTATATCCCAGAATACTGACTATATCCCAGAATACTGACTATATCCCAGAATACTGACTATATCCCAGAATACTGAGTATATCCCAGAATACTGACTATATCCCAGAATACTGACTATATCAGGCAAACAAACAAATCTTATTGTTCCAGAATAGGGTTCGTTACCATCGTAACCCCCCCCACCCCCACCACCCTTCTGTGTCACGCTACACACCAGGTTAGAGTTATAGGAAAGTCAACCCAATCAATACTACAGTGATATATATATATATATATATATATTATATATACTAATATATATATATATATATATATTTTTTATACTTTGTCGCTGTCTCCCGCGTTTGCGAGGTAGCGCAGGAAACAGGCGAAAGAAATGGCCCAACCCCCCCATTACACATGTACATTACACACGTCCACACACGCAAATATACATACCTACACAGCTTTCCATGGTTTACCACCAGACGCTTCACATGCTTGATTCAATCCACTGACAGCACGTCAACCCTGTATACCACATCGCTCCAATTCACTCTATTTCCTTGCCCTCCTTTCACCCTCCTGCATGTTCAGGCCCCGATCACACAAAATCTTTTTCACTCCTCTTCCACCGCCAATTTGGTCTTCCTCTCTCCTCGTTCCATCCACCTCCGACACATATATCCTCTTGGTCAATCTTTCCTCACTCATTCTCTCCATGTGCCCAACCATTTCAAAACACCCTCTTCTGCTCTCTCAACCACTCTCTTTTTATTTCCACACATCTCTCTTACCCTTACGTTACTTACTCGATCAAACCACCTCACACCACACATTGTCCTCAAACATCTTTTCCAGCACATCCATCCTCCTGCGCACAACTCTATCCATAGCCCACGCCTCGCAACCATACAACATTGTTGGAACCACTATTCTTCAAACATACCCATTTTTGCTTTCCGAGATAATGTTCTCGACTTCCACACATTCTTCAAGGCTCCCAAAATTTTCGCCCCCTCCCCCACCCTATGATCCACTTCCGCTTCCATGGTTCCATCCGCTGCCAGATCCACTCCCAGATATCTAAAAACACTTCACTTCCTCCAGTTTTTCTCCATTCAAAGTCACTCCCCAATTGACTTGACCCTCAACCCTACTGTACCTAATAACCTTGCTCTTATTCACATTTACTCTTAACTTCTTCTTCCACACACTTTACCAACTCAGTCACCAGCTTCTGCAGTTTCTCACATGAATCAGCCACCAGCGCTGTATCATCAGCGAACAACAACTGACTCACTTCCCAAGCTCTCTCATCCCAACAGACTTCATACTTGCCCCTCTTTCCAAAACTCTTGCATTTACCTCCTAACAACCCCATCCATAAACAAATTAAACAACCATGGAGACATCACACACCCCTGCCGCAAACCTACATTCACTGAGAACCAATCACTTTCCTCTCTTCCTACACGTACACATGCCTTACATCCTCGATAAAAACTTTTCACTGCTTCTAACAACTTGCCTCCCACACCATATATTCTTAATACCTTCCACAGAGCATCTCTATCAACTCTATCATATGCCTTCTCCAGATCCATAAATGCTACATACAAATCCATTTGCTGTTCTAAGTATTTCTCACATACATTCTTCAAGCAAAACACCTGATCCACACATCCTCTACCACTTCTGAAACCACCACTGCTCTTCCCCAATCTGATGCTCTGTACATGCCTTCACCCTCTCATTCAATACCCTCCCATATAATTTGCCAGGAATACTCAACAAACTTATACTCTGTAATTTGAGCACTCACTCTTATCCCCTTTGCCTTTGTACAATGGCACTATGCAAGCATTCCGCCAATTCCTCAGGCACCTCACCATGAGTCATACATATATTAAATAACCTTACCAACCAGTCAACAATACAGTCACCCCTTTTTTAATAAATTCCACTGCAATACCATCCAAACCTGCTGCCTTGCCGGCTTTCATCTTCCGCAAAGCTTTTACTACCTCTTCTCTGTTTACCAAATCATTTTCCCTAACCCTCGCACTTTGCACACCACCTCGACCAAAACACCATATATCTGCCACTCTATCATCAAACACATTCAACAAACCTTCAAAATACTCACTCCATCTCCTTCTCACATCACCACTACTTGTTATCACCTCCCCATTTGCGCCCTTCACTGAAGTTCCCATTTGCTCCCTTGTCTTAAGCACTTTATTTACCTCCTTCCAGAACATCTTTTTATTCTCCCTAAAATTTAATGATACTCTCTCACCCCAACTCTCATTTGCCCTTTTTTTTACCTCTTGCACCTTTCTCTTGATCTCCTGTCTCTTTCTTTTATACGTCTCCCACTCAATTGCATTTTTTCCCTGTAAAAATCGTCCAAATGCCTCTCCCTTCTCTTTCACTAATACTCTTACTTCTTCATCCCACCACTCACTACCCTTTCTAATCAACCCACCTCCCACTCTTCTCATGCCACAAGCATCTTTTGCGCAATCCATCACTGATTCCCTAAATACATCCCATTCCTCCCCACTCCCCTTACTTCCATTGTTCTCACCTTTTTCCATTCTGTACTCAGTCTCTCCTGGTACTTCCTCACACAAGTCTCCTTCCCAAGCTCACTTACTCTCACCACCCTCTTCACCCCAACAATCACTCTTCTTTTCTGAAAACCCATAAAAATCTTCACCTTAGCCTCCACAAGATAATGATCAGACATCCCACCAGTTGCACCTCTCAGCACATTAACATCCAAAAGTCTCTCTTTCGCGCGCCTGTCAATTAACACGTAATCCAATAGCGCTCTCTGGCCATCTCTCCTACTTACATAAGTATACTTATGTATATCTCGCTTTTTAAACCAGGTATTCCCAATCATCAGTCCTTTTTCAGCACATAAATCTACAAGCTCTTCACCATTTCCATTTATAACACTGAACACCCCATGTATACCAATTATTCCCTCAACTGCCACATTACTCACCTTTGCATTCAAATCACCCAACACTATAACCCGGTCTCGTGCATCAAAACCACTAACACACTCATTCAGCTGCTCCAAAACATTGCCTCTCATGATCTTTCTTCTCATGCCCAGGTGCATATGCACCAATAATCACCCATCTCTCTCCATCAACTTTCAGTTTTACCCATATTAATCGAGAATTTACTTTCTTACATTCTATCACATACAACTCCTGTTTCAGGAGTACTGCTACTCCTTCCCTTGCTCTTGTCCTCTCACTAACCCCTGACTTTACTCCCAAGACATTCCCAAACCACTCTTCCCCTTTACCCTTGAGCTTCGTTTCACTCAGAGCCAAAACATCCAGGTTCCTTTCCTCAAACATACTACCTATCTCTCCTTTTTTCACATCTTGGTTACATCCACACACATTTAGGCACCCCAATCTGAGCCTTCGAGGAGGATGAGCACTCCCCGGTGACTCCTTCTTCTGTTTCCCATTTTAGAAAGTTAAAAAATACAAAAATATTTTTATATATATATATTATATATATATATATATATATTTTTATATATATATATATATTATATATATATATATTATCCTGGGGATAGGGGAGGAAAGAATACTTCCCAGTATTCCCTGCATGTCGTAGATGGCGACTCAAAGGGAAGGGAGCGGGGGGCTGGAAATCCTCCCATCTCGTTTTTAGTTTTCCTAAAGAAGGAACAGAGGAGCGGGCCAAGTGAGGATATTCCCTCAAAGGCTCAGTCCTCTGTTCTTAACGCTTAACTTGCTAACGCGGGAAATGGCAAATAGTATGAAAAATATATATATATTATATGTATATATATATATATATATATATATATATATATATATATATATATATTATATATATATATATATATATATATATATATATATATATATATATATATATCAGCGACGAATTGTGCAAGTCAGTAAAATACATTGTGCTCGATTTGAGAAATGTTTTCCAATTTCATTTACGAGTGGGTCTTATTCTCTCGCGATGTTCGTTAGTTACCATGATCACACAAACGGCCAAAAACAAACCCCTAAACCTGCTAGTATGATGGAGCGCCTTTGTGTTTCCATGAATACTACAAACATATTTTTTCTATATAGATATTTAGGCCAGCGGTAGTTGTGGGGTCGCCACGGTAGCGAAGTTCAAACATACACTTGCTGCCACATTACTGGCACCTTTGCTTAATATTGTCATTCATTCGTGTAAATGTGTCATCTTGGCAGATCTTCGATACATGATCTCTGAGTTTGATAATATCTAATATGTAATTAATTCTAGCATTCAAGTTATCTCTGCAACATTAGAGTCTCTCTACTAACTTGTCTCCGTCCAGCTCTACCTAAGTTGGACCCCCTGGACTATAATTGACTCCCATCGATCTGTGCTCAAAGGCAGACTCTTTGAACCCTAACTTAAATTCGTCGAACTGTATACTGGTCAGATTTCTGAGCCTCACCTTACGCGTTAATGAGCTGTGCTATAGTCACCCCCCCCCCCTTGACCCTTACCTATATTTACCAAATTCTGCTGCTCTAGTCAGACCCCTGGACTCTAACCCACGCTTACTGTGTTCCTCTCAAACAAACATTAAACCACACAGCCTTCCAGGTTTACACAAGTTTCCCCAGCACACCCTCGTGGTTACGTACCTTATATTTTTGGATCTGGGTTGTGTTTAGATTCGTTAATTTGCCCAGGTTGCGGTAACGCCCATATGAATTACTGATCTGCAGCTTCAAGAACATATAACCACTCTCGTGTGCTTATGATGATTCTTTGTTTCAGTCAATATATCTTCTCCCACAGCTGTCCCCGCGCTTAGATTTATTCACGTTCCTGTGGCACAACCTAACCTTTTCCATACCTGTTCACCAGCTCAGATGTTCTATATATCCTATTAAATAGTAATTCTACCAGAAAGTCTTCCTTATATACAGTTGTGCCCAAACCAACCTACTGGTCTGTATTCTATACTGCCCATCGTATCTCACAGCTCTGAACACGTACGTGTGCCCTGGCTAACCTGCTTGTCAGGATTGTTAAACTATTCATCGTAACTTTCACCTGTGGACACGTGTTCACTGGTGTTACATTGTTCATCGTAACATACATCTGGTGTAACCCGGTTTTTAAACTGTTTAACGTAACATACAGCTGTTGACACGTGCGATCAGACTAACCCATCAGCCTTATCACTGTGTCCTAACTTCTGTGGACGATTGTTTCCTGCACCTAACAGTTCGTCCTGCTCTTCATACCCGTTACAAGACACATTTAACCGCCTTCTTAACCTCTCTTTGACACGCGTACCTGACATAGATCAACTACTTATCCTAACATTATCACATTCATGGGAAAAAGGCGTATCCAAATGACCATATTCATCGTTACAAACGTTATGTGAAAACTAAACGTCCTAATATTACAGTGTGCAAGTGTCACATCAACCTGAAGTTTGCTGTTTTCCTTCTAAAATTGCGGGAAAAAATAAGTACTGCCAAGAGGCCGCCTATATAGGAGGTAATATAACAGTGACACATTCACAAGTAATATCGTAGTTATGTAGTTCAGTGAACGAATACATTCGAACAATTCACTGTCATATGTTTTCATTAGTTACAATACTTTTTCCGTTTATCTGCTATTTCCTAAAAAAAATTCATCTCGAATTATATGAAATTCACATAAACATTGTAAGTTAAAACTAAAACCATGCACCATCTTTACAGAAAATTTTCAAAACATCTATTTCGGATGCTTACTTACAACAAACCAAATTTGAATTTACTTACTCCTACGCTAGACATCTTGTAATAGATTTCCAAACTTTTTTTCGCTATCTGACTTCAGTAAACACAGAGGTTGTGATAACAAGGTTTCTTCAGTGAACACAACTTCGAAACCCGGGATCTAGTTGCTGGTGCGCACGTGTTGATGGGTGAGCACTCCAGGACTGGCGGGTGTGTAGCTCCGCCGGCCTCGGCCTTGTTCTCCCCTCGCTCGGCCTGCCCGTCTTCCAGCCAATCACACACTCGTCTGCTAACTCTCACCAATCAATGGCCGCGGTAGAGATTGTGTAGGCGGGGTCTATGGCGTCGGGTGCTGCATTCCTGTGCCCTTCTTTCATAATTACAAAGGTTTCATGAAAAAATGTTATTGATCCTAGCTTGACTTAGTTAATCTAATAGATGAAGGACATACGTCATTACTTAAGTTTGGCGGTTGGGTATTATTGCCATACGTCCCCGGGACCCCGAAATATGGAGCCCCTGTTGCTCTGAGGCTGCACTTCACGCAGGACCAGGGACGTGAGCGACTACTGAGGAGCGAGAAGGTCCCGACGAGAATGTACTTCTTTCCGTTCATTGATGATGCAGCCTTTGCCGAAGGTGACCCTTCGCTCGGGGGTAGCCACTTGCGGGCGGGGTCCGGTATCACCTGTGATTAACATAATATTCGGCAACAGACCCACACATGACCATTTAGGCTCCGGCGGTAATCAACATATATCCTGGTAATCATAAGTTAACACATACTAAATTATACCAGAAATGACAGCGTTTTTCAGGACACATTAGATATTATATTCTTCAGTTCCTCCAGACGTTTAGTTCTTCGTGGAACGCTCGTGTTAACCCGACCTGGCTGATGTTATCAGAGACTGCGCCGTCTTCCCAGCTAGACACACCCCTGGAGATCATACGATGAGAAGAATTATAATAAATGCATAAGTAACAGCGCCCAGAGGAGCCACGAGCTTGTGAAATATCGTCCTGGTCTGAGCGAAGTTCTTTGATCTGTTGATTCATTTATAAAGACAACGAGCCATCGCTGGGCAGCGGGAGAACTTCAATAATTCACCGACATCACGAAGCCGTGGCCATCAACCCAACCGACCCGGGCCTCCTGATCATACGGATTATTTACTCTTTCCAGACATCCATACATCTTACTTAATGACGATATCAAAGGAAACTTTATACTCTACGTCATACATATATAACCAGGTGATCGATGCGTTGCGGAGGCTGTGCTAATATTTAGATATAATCAGTCAAACATTACAGATAGAATGTTCATCTTGGGTGGAATTTCATAATGGCCCGATCCACAAGTGTGGCACCAAGTCTGAGGTGATCTCCCTACATACGAAACTGAAATGATTCACGTTCAATAAATGTACGCATAAAGAACACATATTCTACAGCTATACAACCTTACACACACAGAAACACATGAACAAGATCATAGACATACTGACCAGATACCAGAGTGACGTCACACTGACCAAGAGAGTTCCCAGAAAACAGAGGAGGAAGGTTACACGCGAGGGTCAGCTGGTGTGTTTATATCTGATCTTTGGTTGCACTTCTCGTTTCCAAGACAATCATTACGGAAGGAAGATATGCAGCGGCCGCCGCCATATCCAGACTGAAATTCTTGTTTCTGAAACACTGAACCAACTTATGTTACCCAGACAACATACGTGGCTTAGAAGGTTGAACACTGCCAGCGGCCTACTGGCAAGCACTCAGTTGCTTACACCCTCATACCATTAGTCATGTAATTATACCTAACCATTATTAGTCGTGTTATTCCACTGGAGCACTATAAGTCACGTAATTACACCTAGCCTTTATTAGACAAGTAATTCTACCCTAGCCATAATTACCTTATACACGTGTGATCAATATTTTCAAAGTGTTGGTCCCAAGTCCCATGTTTAGCTGCCGGCAACATCCGGCTTGCTTAAGTTTCCCGCTACGATGCGCAGTCGGTTGTATGACCATACGTCATTACCAGTCAACCTAGGCTATAATAACAAGCATTTAAACTGACCCATAGCAGTTAGTTAGAGACCAGGCCCATCATACCCAAGGTTCATAACGTTGTGTTCTAGGATCGTACCGTCGTCCTCAGCGACAGATCAACATTACTCACTAACAACAGGTTTCTTAATATCGGCGTGACCTGTCGTGTGAAGGTCAAGGTCAGCGTCCAGGACGACATTTTAGAGAGGTTATTCCCCTGCCAGTCAGCACGGTTCATCACCTTCATGATCATAAACTAGATCACGGGATTACAGGGGTCAGTGTAATCCTCCTACACGCATCTGTGTTATCAGACATAATCAATAAAATCCTCCTCTACTTGTCAGTATTATCAGATATAATCACAATAATCCTTCTATGGTATCTCTTATGAAATATAAACAATATGATTTTCTTACACTTATGTTACCAAATGTTATCCATATAATGTTCCTACACGTGACTGTGTCATCAAATATAATCAATATAATCCTCCTATACGTATTCATGTTATCATACATAACCAAAATAATCATCTTATACGTTTTTTTTTTTTTTTTTATACTTTGTCGCTGTCTCCCGCGTTTGCGAGGTAGCACAAGGAATCAGACGAAAGAAATGGCCCAACCCCCCCCCCCCATACACATGTACATACACACGTCCACACACGCAAATATACATACCTACACAGCTTTCCATGCTTTACCCCGGACGCTTCACATGCCTTGATTCAATCCACTGACAGCACGTCAACCCCTGTATACCACATCACTCCAATTCGCTCTATTTCTTGCCCTCCTTTCACCCTCCTGCATGTTCAGGCCCCGATCACACAAAATCCTTTTCACTCCATCTTTCCACCTCCAATTTGGTCTCCCTCTTCTCCTCGTTCCCTCCACCTCCGACACATATATCCTCTTGGTCAATCTTTCCTCACTCATTCTCTCCATGTGCCCAAACCATTTCAAAACACCCTCTTCTGCTCTCTCAACCACGCTCTTTTTATTTCCACACATCTCTCTTACCCTTACGTTACTTACTCGATCAAACCACCTCACACCACACATTGTCCTCAAACATCTCATTTCCAGCACATCCATCCTCCTGCGCACAACTCTATCCATAGCCCACGCCTCGCAACCATACAACATTGTTGGAACCACTATTCCTTCAAACATACCCATTTTTGCTTTCCGGGATAATGTTCTCGACTTCCACACATTTTTCAAGGCTCCCAAAATTTTCGCCCCCTCCCCCACCCTATGATCCACTTCCGCTTCCATGGTTCCATCCGCTGACAGATCCACTCCCAGATATCTAAAACACTTCACTTCCTCCAGTTTTTCTCCATTCAAACTCACCTCCCAATTGACTTGACCCTCAACCCTACTGTACCTAATAACCTTGCTCTTATTCACATTTACTCTTAACTTTCTTCTTCCACACACTTTACCAAACTCCGTCACCAGCTTCTGCAGTTTCTCACATGAATCCGCCATCAGCGCTGTATCATCAGCGAACAACAACTGACTCACTTCCCAAGCTCTCTCATCCCCAACAGACTTCATTACTTGCCCCTCTTTCCAAAACTCTTGCATTTACCTCCCTAACAACCCCATCCATAAACAAATTAAACAACCATCTTATACGTATCTGTATTAATAAGTATAATCATTATACTCAAATGTGATTAAAATACTGTACATACCTGCATCAAATACAATCATCATAAGCCTCCAACATGTATAGATATTTTCAAATATGATTAACATAATCATCTTATACGTATTTGTATTACTAAATGTAATTAATATAAACCTCTTGCACGTATGTATTATCAAATGTAATCATTATAATCCTATATGTAGCTGCATTATTAAATGTAATCAGTATAATCCACCTACATGTATCTGTATTATCAAGTATAATCAATATGATCCTCCCACACGTAACTGTAACATTCAATATAATCAAAATAATTCTCCTGTGTGTATCTGTATTATCAAGAATAATCAATATTGTCCTCCTACACGCATCTGTATTACCAAACATAACCAATATAACCTTCCTACACATATCTATCATCAAACCTTTTTTTTAGTTGAAGGCTCCGGTCACTGATAAAGTCCACATTAAGGCCGAGCCTTGATTGAAATATACGGAGGTTAATGAAAGGGAAATAGAGGAGATAAGAGAAAGTATTTACGAATTTTGGAGGATGTGAAATAACTGTCTTCTAAAGTGTGTCAGGTCATAGCTATAGGGAAGGTAAAGAGTTCCAAAGCTTCAATTTATAGGGAAAGAAACAGTTATCAAAACAGCCTACCCTTGAGTTGCCAACGGCCACATAGTAATCATGTGATGCAGCAGCTTGCTTAGTATTACGTGGTCTAGTGGGCTCACATGAGCAGCCAGTTCTCGTGACCGAAAAACAAAGCAATACCTACAGAAGGAGGAAAGTGAACTTAAGTTGCAATGTAGAGCAAGTGAGTCAAGTTTAGTGGTCAGCCAGGGAGAGTTTATAAGTCGGATCATTTTCGACTCGTCTCCTTCGAGGAAGGTTGCAGAGCGAGAACCACCCCAGATGTGAGAGCAGTACTTCATACAAAGGCGGATCAATCGTTTGTATAAACGAAGCAAATGTTCGGAAGAAAAGAAATTCCGATGCCTAAACAGGAATCCCAGTTTCATAGAGAATAACTCAGCTATCTAGGTAATGTGGGTTCTCTAAAGTAACGTGGATGTTACTGTAATGACAAATATGTTAATTGAGTCAAGAGGTGGAATCACAGAACCGTCAAAGGAAAGAGGAAGAGTTTTCGATAGAGAAAGGGGTAAAACCTGAGCTTTGGAGGCATTAAACTTAACCAGATTTGGTCTACCCCACTGCGGTATCCTGTCCAAGCCTGAGTTTCCTGAGAAAGTTGTGTGGAGACGAGATGCAAATCGAGTGAGAGAAGAAGGAGCAGAATTGAAGGAAGTGGTAGAAAAGTAATCGGTAAAATCCTCCTATACAAATCTGTGTTGTCAAATATAATCAGTATATCAGTATGATCCTACACGTATCTGTATTATTAGATTTAATCAATATAATTCTCCTACACGTATGTGAATCATCAAATATAATCACAGATGAAATGTTACCACCATTTATTCAGATATTTTACTTATGAATTACAATATTCTTCCTCTTGAATCTTAACTTTGTAAAAAAGACACAAATCAGGAATGCTAAAAGAAAAGCGATATAAAGATAAATCTAATTATCTGTAGATCAAGAACAGGAGTGTGACCCGATGACATTTTGGATATACGTCATCCCCTCCGTGGTGCAGCGGATCGCACTGCTGACCTGGACGCATTCACAGGCCGCTCGGGATCAAGCGCATAGGCTCGAATCCTGGTTGTGGCAGTCGGTCCACTGTCAACCCAGCTGTTCATCCTCCCCTACGGATTGGTCGATAGACTGGGTATCTGTTGAAGGAAAGCAAATATGAATATGTATATGTGTATATATGTAAAGGGGATAAGAGTGAGTGCTCAAATTACAGAGGTATAAGTTTGTTGAGTATTCCTGATAAATTATATGGGAGGGTATTGATTGAGAGGGTGAAGGCATGTACAGAGCATCAGATTGGGGAAGAGCAGTGTGGTTTCAGAAGTGGTAGAGGATGTGTGGATCAGGTGTTTGCTTTGAAGAATGTATGTGAGAAATACTTAGAAAAGCAAATGGATTTGTATGTAGCATTTATGGATCTGGAGAAGGCATATGATAGAGTTGATAGAGATGCTCTGTGGAAGGTATTAAGAATATATGGTGTAGGAGGCAAGTTGTTAGAAGCAGTGAAAAGTTTTTATCGAGGATGTAAGGCATGTGTACGTGTAGGAAGAGAGGAAAGTGATTGGTTCTCAGTGAATGTAGGTTTGCGGCAGGGGTGTGTGATGTCTCCATGGGTTGTTTAATTTGTTTATGGATGGGGTTGTTAGGGAGGTGAATGCAAGAGTTTTGGAAAGAGGGGCAAGTATGAAGTCTGTTGGGGATGAGAGAGCTTGGGAAGTGAGTCAGTTGTTGTTCGCTGATGATACAGCGCCGGTGGCTGATTCATGTGAGAAACTGCAGAAGCTGGTGACTGAGTTTGGTAAAGTGTGTGAAAGAAGAAAGTTAAGAGTAAATGTGAATAAGAGCAAGGTTATTAGGTACAGTAGGGTTGAGGGTCAAGTCAATTGGGAGGTGAGTTTGAATGGAGAAAAACTGGAGGAAGTGAAGTGTTTTAGATATCTGGGAGTGGATCTGGCAGCGGATGGAAACATGGAAGCGGAAGTGGATCATAGGGTGGAGGAGGGGGCGAAAATTCTGGGAGCCTTGAAGAATGTGTGGAAGTCGAGAACATTATCTCGGAAAGCAAAAATGGGTATGTTTGAAGGAATAGTGGTTCCAACAATGTTGTATGGTTGCGAGGCGTGGGCTATGGATAGAGCTGTGCGCAGGAGGATGGATGTGCTGGAAATGAGATGTTTGAGGACAATGTGTGGTGTGAGGTGGTTTGATCGAGTAAGTAACGTAAGGGTAAGAGAGATGTGTGGAAATAAAAAGAGCGTGGTTGAGAGAGCAGAAGAGGGTGTTTTGAAATGGTTTGGGCACATGGAGAGAATGAATGAGGAAAGATTGACCAAGAGGATATATGTGTCGGAGGTGGAGGGAACGAGGAGAAGAGGGAGACCAAATTGGAGGTGGAAAGATGGAGTGAAAAAGATTTTGTGTGATCGGGGCCTGAACATGCAGGAGGGTGAAAGGAGGGCAAGGAATAGAGTGAATTGGAGCGATGTGGTATACCGGGGTTGACGTGCTGTCAGTGGATTGAATCGGGACATGTGAAGCGTCTGGGGTAAACCATGGAAAGCTGTGTAGGTATGTATATTTGCGTGTGTGGACGTATGTATATACATGTGTATGGGGGTGGGTTGGCCCATTTCTTTCGTCTGTTTCCTTGCGCTACCTCGCAAACGCGGGAGACAGCGGCAAAAAAAAAAAAAAAAAAAATGTATACGTCTTCCTATGAGTCCACGGGGAAATGAAACACGATACGTCTGTGTAAGCAAATGAATGAGTATGTATATGTGTATATGTGTGTGTATGGGCATTTATGCACATATGTGTATATATGAGTGGATAGGCCATTCTACGTCTGTTTCCTTGCGTTACCTCGCTAACACGGGAGACGGCGACAAAGCATAAAAAGTATATATATATATATATTATATATTATATATATATATTTTTTTTTTTTTTTGCTTTTTGCTTTGTCGCTGTCTCCCGCGTTTGCGAGGTAGCGCAAGGAAACAGACGAAAGAAATGGCCCAACCCACCCCCATACACATGTATATACATACGTCCACACACGCAAATATACATACCTACACAGCTTTCCATGGTTTACCCCAGACGCTTCACATGCCTTGATTCAATCCACTGACAGCACGTCAACCCCGGTATACCACATCGCTCCAATTCACTCTATTCCTTGCCCTCCTTTCACCCTCCTGCATGTTCAGGCCCCGATCACACAAAATCTTTTTCACTCCATCTTTCCACCTCCAATTTGGTCTCCCTCTTCTCCTCGTTCCCTCCACCTCCGACACATATATCCTCTTGGTCAATCTTTCCTCACTCATTCTCTCCATGTGCCCAAACCATTTCAAAACACCCTCTTCTGCTCTATCAACCACGCTCTTTTTATTTCCACACATCTCTCTTACCCTTACGTTACTTACTCGATCAAACCACCTCACACCACACATTGTCCTCAAACATCTCATTTCCAGCACAACCATCCTCCTGCGCACAACTCTATCCATAGCCCACGCCTCGCAACCATACAACATTGTTGGAACCACTATTCCTTCAAACATACCCATTTTTGCTTTCCGAGATAATGTTCTCGACTTCCACACATTCTTCAAGGCTCCCAGAATTTTCGCCCCCTCCCCCACCCTATGATCCACTTCCGCTTCCATGGTTCCATCCGCTGCCAGATCCACTCCCAGATATCTAAAACACTTCACTTCCTCCAGTTTTTCTCCATTCAAACTCACCTCCCAATTGACTTGACCCTCAACCCTACTGTACCTAATAACCTTGCTCTTATTCACATTTACTCTTAACTTTCTTCTTTCACACACTTTACCAAACTCAGTCACCAGCTTCTGCAGTTTCTCACATGAATCAGCCACCAGCGCTGTATCACCAGCGAACAACAACTGACTCACTTCCCAAGCTCTCTCATCCCCAACAGACTTCATACTTGCCCCTCTTTCCAAAACTCTTGCATTCACCTACCTAACAACCCCATCCATAAACAAATTAAACAACCATGGAGACATCACACACCCCTGCCGCAAACCTACATTCACTGAGAACCAATCACTTTCCTCTCTTCCTACACGTACACATGCCTTACATCCTCGATAAAAACTTTTCACTGCTTCTAACAGCTTGCCTCCCACACCATATATTCTTAATACCTTCCACAGAGCATCTCTATCAACTCTATCATATGCCTTCTCCAGATCCATAAATGCTACATACAAATCCATTTGCTTTTCTAAGTATTTCTCACATACATTCTTCAAAGCAAACACCTGATCCACACATCCTCTACCACTTCTGAAACCACACTGCTGTTCCCCAATCTGATGCTCTGTACATGCCTTCACCCTCTCAATCAATACCCTCCCATATAATTTACCAGGAATACTCAACAAACTTATACCTCTGTAATTTGAGCACTCACTCTTATCCCCTTTGCCTTTGTACAATGGCACTATGCACGCATTCCGCCAATCCTCAGGCACCTCACCATGAGTCATACATACATTAAATAACCTTACCAACCAGTCAACAATACAGTCACCCCCGTTTTTAATAAATTCCACTGCAATACCATCCAAACCTGCTGTCTTGCCGGCTTTCATCTTCCGCAAAATTTTTACTACCTCTTCTCTGTTTACCAAATATATATTTCTATCTTTTTCATGCATAATCGCCATTTCTCTCATTCGCGATTTGGCGTGAAGAACAGAGAACTGAGCCTAAGAATGAAAATCCTTACTTAGCCCCTTCTCTGTTCCTTCTTTTAGAAAAGCAAAAACTGGAGGGGAGGATTTCCAGCCCCCTGCCCACCCACATACATATGTCTAAACTACACGTCCACACACGCACATATACATACCTATACATTTCAACGTATACATATATATACATACACTGAAAAATTACATATATATATATATACACATCTACATAATTCATACTTGCTGCCTTTATTCATTCCCGTTGCCACCCCGCCACACAAGCCCCTCTCCCCGCACGCGAGCGAGGTAGCGCTAGGAAATGACAACAAAGGCCACATTCCTACACACTCAGTCTCTAGCTGCCATGTATAATGCACCGAAACCACAGTTCCCTTTCCAGGCCCCACAAAACTTTCCATGGTTTACCCCAGACGCTTCACATACACAGCACGTCGACCCCGGTATACAACATCATTCCAATTCACTCTGTTCCTTGCACGCCTTTCACCCCCTGCATGTTCAGGCCCCGATCCCTCAAAATCTTTTTCACTTCATCCTTCTACCTCCAATTTGGTCTCCCACTTCTCCTCGTTCCCTCCACCTCTGATACATATATCCTCTTTGTCAATCTTTTCTCGCTCATTCTCTTCATGTGACCAAAACATTTCAATACACCGTCTTCTGCTCTCTCAACCACGCTCTTTTTATTACCACACATTTCTCTTACACTTTCATTACTTACTCGATCAAACCACCAAACACCACATATTGTCCTCAAACATCTCATTTCCAACTCATCCACCCTCCTCCGCACAACCCTATCTATAGCCCGCGCCTCGCAACCATATCACATTGTTGGAACCACTATTCCTTCAAACATACCAATTTTTGCTTTCCGAGATAATGTTCTCCACACATTTTTCAACACTCCCAGTACTTTCGCCCCCTCCCCCACCCTGTGACTCACTTCCGCTTCCATGGTTCCATCCGCTGCCAAATCCACTCCCAGATATCTAAAACACTTCACTTCCTCCAGTTTTTCTCCGTTCAAACTTACCTCCCAATTGACTTGTCCCTCAACCCTACTATACCTAATAACCTTGCTCTTATTCACATTTACTCTCGGCTTTTGTCTTTCTACACACTTTATCAAACTCAGTCACCAGCTTCTGCAGTTTCTCACCCGAATCAGCCATCAGCGCTGTATCATCAGCGAACAACAACTGACTCACTTTCCAAGTCCTCTCATTCACAACAGACTGCATGTTTGACCCTCTCTATAAAACTCTTGCATTCACCTCCCTAACAACCCCATCCATAAACAAATTAAAAAACCATGGAGACATCACGCACCCCTGCCGCAAACCGACATTCACTGAGAGCCAATCACTTTCCTCTCCTCCTACACGTACGCATCCCTTACATCCTCGATAAAAACTTTTCAATGCTTCTAGCAACTTACCTCCCACACCTAATACTCTTAATACCTTCCACAAAGCATCTCAATGAACTCTATCATATGCCTGCATCAGATCCATAAATGCTACATATAAATCCATTTATTTTTTTAAGTGTTTCTCACATACATTCTTCAAAGCAAACACCTGATCCACACATCCTTTAACACTTCTGAAACCGCACTGCTCCTCCCCAGTTTGATGTTCTGTACATGTTTTCACACTCTCAATCAATACCCTCCCATATAATTTCCCAGAAATACTCAACAAACTTATATCTCTGTAGTTTGAACAATCACCTTTATCCCCTTTGCCTTTGTACGATGGCACTATGCATGCATTCCGCCAATCCTCAGGCACTTCAACATGAGCCATACATGCAATGAATATCCTCATCAACCAGTCAACAGCACAGTCACCCCCTTTTTCAATAGATTCCACTGCAATACCATCCAAACCCGCCGCCTTGCCGGCTTTCATCTTCTGCAAAGCTTTCACTACCTCTTCTCTGTTTACCAAATCATTCTTTGACCCTCTCACTTCGCAGACCACCTTGACCAAAGCACCCTATGTCTGCCACTTTATCATCTAACACATTCAACAAACCTTCAAAATACTCACTTCATCTTCTCACATCTCCACTACTTGTTATTACCTCCCAGTTGGCCCCCTTCACCGATGTTTCCATTTGCTTCTCTTGTCTTACGCACTCTATTTAGATCCTTCCAAAACATCTTTTTATTCTCCCTAAAATTTAATGATACTCACTCACCCCAACTCTTATTTGCCCTATTTTTCACCTCTTACACCTTTCTCTTGACCTCCTGCCTCTTTCTTTTATACATCATCCACTCATTTGCATTATTTCCCTGCAAAACTCGTCCAAATGCCTCTCTCTTCTCTTTCACTAATAATCTTACTTTTTCATCCCACCTCTCACTACACTTTCTAATTTGCCCACCTCCCACGCTTCTCACACCACTAAGCATCTTTTGCGCAAGCCATCACCGCTTCCCTAAATACATCCCATTCCATCCCCCCACTCCCCTAACGTCCTTTGCTCTCACCTTTTTCTATTCTGCATTCAGTCTCTCCTGGTACTTCCTCACACAAGTCTCCTTCCCAAGCTCACTTACTATCACCACTCTCTTCACCCCAATATTCTCTCTTCTTTTCTGAAAAACTCTTCAAATCTTCACTTTCGTCTCCACAAGATAATGATCAGACATCCCTCCAGTTGCACCTCTCAGCACATTAACATCCAAAAGTCTCTCTTTCGCGCGCCTATCAATTAACACGTAATCCAATAACGCTCTCTCGCCATCTCTCCTACTTACATACGTATACTTATGTATATCTCTCTTTTTAAACCAGGTATTCCCAATCACCAGTCCTTTTTCAGCACACAAATCTACAAGCTCTTCACCATTTCCATTTACAACACTGAACACCCCATGTATGTCAATTATTCCCTCAACTGACACATTACTCACCTCTGCAGTCGAATCACATATCACTATAACTAAGTCTCGTGCATCAAAACTGCTAACACAGCTGCTCCCAAAACACTTGCCTCTCATGATCTTTCTTCTCATGACCGGGTACATAGGCACCAATAATTACCCGTCTCTTTCCATCCACTTTAAGTTTTACCCATGTCAATCTAGAGATTACTTTCTTACACTCTATCACATGCTCCCACAACTCCTGTGTCAGGAGTAGTGCTACTCCTTCCTCTGCTCTTGTCCTCTCACCAACCCCTGACTTTACTCCCAAAACATTTCCAAAAAACTCTTCCCCTTTACCCGTGAGCATCGTTTCACTCAGAGCCAAAACATCCAGGTTCCTTTCCTCAAACATACTACCTATCTCTCCTTTTTCTCATCTTGGTTACATCCAAACACATTTAGACATCTCAATCTGAGCCCTCGAGGAGGATGAGCACTCCCCGCATGACTCCTTCTTCCGTTCCCCTTTTAGAAAGTTAAAATACAAGGAGGGGAGGGTTTCCAGCCCCCCCGCTCCCGTCCCCTTTAATCGCCTTCTACGACACACGGGGAATACGTGGAGTATTCTTTCTCCTCTATCTCCCCTATTATTCTACATAATCGCTGTTTCCACGTCAGCGAGGTTGCGCCAGGAGACAAACGAAGAATAGCCCATTCTCTCGTATATACATACATATACATAAACGCCCACATACACACATTTACATACATATGCATACACATACGCAAACATATATATACATTTTTTTTTTCAAACTATTCGCCATTTCCCGCATCAGCAAGGTAGCGTATATATACCATATATATACATACAAGTACATATTCATACTTGCTTTCCTTCATCCATTTTTGTCGCTACCCCGCCCCACAGAAGACAGCATCGCTACCCCCTGCTTCAGCGAGGAAGCGCCAGGAAAACAGACAAAAAAGGCTACGTTCGTTCATACTCAGTTTCTAGCTGCCATGCGTGATGCACCGAAACCACAGCTCCCTACCCACATACAGACCCCACAGACCTTCCCATGGTTTACCCAGACGCCTCACAAGCCCTGGTTTAGTCCATTGACAGCACGTCGACCCCGGTATACCACATCGCTCTAATTCATTCTATTCCTTACACACTTTCACCCTTCTTATGTTCAGGCTCTGATAGCTCAAAATCTTTTTCACTCCATTCTTCCACCACTAATTTGGTCTCCCGCTTCTCCTCGTTCCCTCCATCTCTGACACGTATATCCTCCTTGTCAATCTTTCCTCACTCATTCTTTCCATATGTCCAAACCATTTCAACACACACCTCTTCTGCTCTGTAAACAACACTCTTTCTATTTCCACACATCTCTCTTACCCTTTCATTAATTACTCGATCAAACCACCTCACACTACATTTTGCCCCAAATATTTCATTTCCAACACATCCACCCTCCTCCGTACAACCCTATCTATAGTCCATGCCTCGCAACCATATAACATTGTTGGCATTACTATTCCTTCAAACGCACTCCTTTTTTTGTTCTCCGAGATAATGTTCTCTCCTTCCACACATTCTTCATCGCCCCCAGAACTTTCGCCCCTTCCCCCAACCTGTGCCTCACTTCCGCTTCCATGGTTCCATTTGCTGCTAAGTCCATTCCCAGATATCTAAAGCAATTCACTTCCTCCATTCAAACTTACATCCCAATTAAATTGTCCCTCAACCCTACTGAACCTAATAAGTTTGCTCTTATTCACATTTACTCACAAGTTTCTCCTTTCACACACTTTTCAAACTCAGTAACCAGCCTCTGCAGTTTCTCACACGAATTAGCCACTAGAGTTGTATCATAGGCGAACAACAAGTGACTCACTACCCAGGCCTTCTTATCCACAACAGACTGCATACTCGCCCATCTCTCCAAAACTCTTGCATTTACCTCCCTAACAACCCCCATCCATAAACAAATCAAACAACCATGGGGACATCATACATCCCTGCCGCAAACCGACATTCAATGGGAACCAATCACTCTCCTCTCTTCCTACTCGTACATGTGCATTACATCCTTGGTAAAAAGGATGTCACTGCTTGTGGCAACTTACCTCCCGCACCATATACTCTTAAAATCTTCCACAAAGCATCTCTATCAACCCTATCACACGTCTTCTCCATATCCATAAATGCTACCTACAAATCCATCTGTTTTTCTAAGTATTTCTCACATACATTCTTCAAAGCAAACACCTGATCCACACATTCTCTACCACTTCTGAAACCACAACTGCTCTTCTCAATCTGATGCTCTATACATGCCTTCACCCTTTCACTCAATACCCTCTCAAATGATTTCCCAGGAATACTCAACAAACTTATGCCTCTGTAGTTTGAACACCTCTATCCCCATTGCCTTTGTACAGTGGCACTATGCACGCATTCCGCCAATCTTCAGGCACTTCACCATGGTCCATACATACATTGAATATCCTTATCAACCAATCAAGAGCACAGTCACCCCCTTTTTTAATAAATTCCATTGCAATACCATCCAAACCCGCTGCATTGCCGGATTTCATCTTCAGCAAAGCTTTCACTACCCCTTCTCTCTTTACCAAATCATTCTCCCTGACCCTCTCACTTCGCACACCACCCCAAACGAAACACCCTATATCTGCCACTGTACAAACACATTCAACAAACCTTCAAAATACTCACTCCATCTCCTGACTTCATCACTACCTGATGTTACCTCCCCACTTGCCTCCCTCACCGATGTTCCATTTGTTCTCTTGTCTTACGCACGTTATCTACCTCCTTCCAAAATATCTTTTTATTCTCCCAAAAATCTAATGATACTGTGTCACCCCAGATCTCATTTGCCCTATTTTTCAACTCTTGCACCTTTCTCTTGATCTCCTGCCACTTTCTGTTATACATCTCCCAGTCATTTGCTCTAATTCCTTGCAAGTGTCGTTCAAACTCTTCTCTATTCTCTTTCACTATCAACCTTACTTCCTCATGCAACCACTCACTACCCTTTCTAATCTGCCCACTTCCCACCTTTCTCATGCCACATGCATCTTTTGCACATGCCATCACTGCTTCCCTGAATTCATCCCACTCTTCAACCACTCCCATCACATCATTTGCTCTTACCTTTTGCCACTTCACACTCAATCTCTCCTGGTATTTCCTCACACAATCTCCTTTCCAAGCTCACTTACTCTCACCACTCTCTTCTCCCAGCATTTTCTCTTCTTTTCTAAAAGCCTCTACAAATCTTCACCTTTGCCTCAACAAGATAGTGATCAGACATCCCTCCAGCTGCCCCTTCAGCAATTAACATCCGAAACTCTCTCTTTCACCGTCTATCAATTGAAACGTAATCAAATAATGCCCTTAGACCATCTCTCCTACTCACATACGTATTCTTACGTATATCTCTCTTTTTGAACCAGGTATAGGGGTACGGTAGAAAGAATACTTCCCGCGTATCCCCTGCGTGTCGTTAAAGGCGACTAAAAGGGGAGGGAGCTGAGTGCTGGAAATCCTCCTCTCCAGTTTTTACTTTTCCAAAAGAAGGAACAAAGAAGGGGGTCAAGTCATACTTGCTCGCCTTCATCCATTCTCGACATCACCCTACCTTACAGAAACAGCACAAATGCATGAACGAAAAGGAAAAAGGTAATATACATTCTCTCTCTTCTCCCACACCCGATCGCCACCTTCTGCATCAACGATGTAGTGCCAGGACACAGACGAAGAAAGGCCACATCCGCTGACACTCATTCTTTAGCTGCCATGTGTAATGCACCTAAACCACAGCTTCCTATCCCCATACAGGCCTCACAGACCTTTCCATGGTTTACCCCAGACATTTCACATGCCGTGGTTCAGGCCACTGGCTGCACGTTGACCCCAGTATATCACATCGTTCCAGTTCACTCTATTCCGTGCACGCCTTTCAGCCTTTTGTACGTTCAGGCCCCAATTGCTTAAAGTCTCTTTCACTCCATCCTTCATCTCCAATTTGGTCTCCCGCTTCTCTTTCTTCCCTCCACCTCTGACACATATATCCTCTTTGTCAGTCTTTCTTTTGTCATTCTCTCCATATATCCAAACCATTTTAACATACCCTCTTCTGCTCTCTCAACCACACTCTTTTTATTTTCCCCACATCTCTCTTACCCTTTCATTCCTACTCGATCAAACCACCTCACACCACATATTGTCCTCAAATATTTCATATCTAACTCATCTACCCTTCTCCGCACAACCCTATCTATGGCCCATGCCTCCCAACCATATGATAATGTTTGAATAACTATTCTTTTGAACATAACCATATTTGTTTTCCGAGATAACGTTCTCTCTTTCCACTAATTCTTCATCGCTCCCAGAACCTTCGCCCCCATCCCCACCCTGTGACTCACTTCCGCTTCCATATTTCCATTCGCTGTCAATTGCAATCCCGATATCTAAAGCACTTCACTCCATCCAATTTTTCTTCATTCAAACTCACATGCCAGCTAACTTGTCCCGCAACCCTGCTGAACTTAATACCCTTGCTCTTATTCCCATTTACTCTCACCTTTCTCTTTTTACATACTCTTCCAAACTCAGTCACCAATTTCTACAGTTTCTCACTCGACTCAGACACCAGTGCTGTATCACGGCGAGCAAGAACTTCCTCGCCCGCACCTCTCTCCAAGACTTTTGTATTTACCTCCCTAACAACCCCATATATAAACAAATTAAACAACCATGGTAATTTCACACACCCCTGCCGCAGACCAACCTCCACCTGTTACTATTCACTCTTCTCTCTTCTTACTCGTACTCACGCATTACCTTCTTGATAAAATCTTCCCACTGTTCTAGTTGCTTACCTCCCACACCATATATTCTTAAGACCTTCAACAAAGCATCTCTGTCAACCCTATCATAAGCCTTCTCTAGATCCATAAATGCCACATACAGATCCATCTGTTTTTCTAAGTATTTTTCACACACATTCGTCAAATCAAACACATGATCCACACAACCTCTGCCACTTCTGAAATGTATGTATGGATCATGGTGCGGAACCTGAGTATTGGCGGAATGCATGTATAGTGCCATTAGGAACTCACGGTGCCTTAGGGTGTTGCTAGATGTCTTAGCTGAACATCCCGTCTGGCAGGAACCTATTTCAGTTGGCATGAAGGTGTCGAACTGAGGGTATTGTGGCGTGCGAGCAGAGGAAACCACAATCGTATGTAGATATTTCCAATATGAAACCTGTGTTACTTCCCGATTGTTCTATCGTGTATGGGCACGTATCTCCCTTTTATGTACTGATGATAGCAGCTCTCCTTCATTTCCTTCCCTCGTCCGTGTTCTGTAGACCGTGTCCATTTTGCTAACTGGTTCGTGATTGTTATCATTGTCTGTCTCATAGTCACCGTAAAGGGTTCCTTTATGTAATTTCAAGTCGAAAGCTCTGTTATTTAATAGACTCGTTATCCCTAAACTTCACCTTTGCTCGAATTGTCTTAGAATGTAAGATCATACAGATGTCTTTCTAGATATGGCAACCTGCCCTGAAAGACAGTTACATATGCTCGTAGGTACCCATTCACATGGTACTTCAATATAATGGTACATGCTTGAGACAGTTATTAAAAGCAGATCCTTAATGCTTATGATGACGCACCTCTGGTCCTTTGAATTTCTTGGGTCTCCAGTGACTCAAAAACTTTGTACACATCAAAAATGGTGATGGTGACACAATGTAATGCAAATAATAGTTCCTTCTTTTTCAGTTTTCTTATGTCCTCTTATGCAAAGCATAATACTATCGCCAGGCAGAGTGAGTTAATTCAGAAAATTTTCATCATTCTTAACAAAAAAGATTTTGAAATCACATTTGTGGCAACTGTACAACGAATCCAGAGAGAGATCTTACACAGTTCATGATTAACAAGCAACATGATGAATGTTGATGTGCCATTCACTGAGTTTGAACTTGATGCAGCTACAACCAGGGGCAGGGGCACTGCCGCTCGGGAGGATGGTTATGCTCATGACATCATTAGACTTCTAAGACCTGCACCTGGTAATCCATTATCAAAGCTGTATACTACGAGTTGTGCCACGGGTCATTTACCCTCCTCATGGACCAACAGCCTCATAGTACCAATACCTAAACACAATCAACCTGATGAATTTCGCTCCATTTCTTGACGAGTTGCCTGTGAAAAACTTTTGAGATGATGCTCAACAGAATCAAAGAACACATGTCACCTAATATTAATGGTTTCACACGTCAGAAGTGTACACAACTGTATCACTACTTTCCTAACAGTTCATGGGGAGAAAAGGCATAAATACACAACCTTTTTATTTTCTACGTAAAAGCTGCATTTGATATTGCCAAAGGGCAAGTTATTTCATGTGAATTTGCAAAAAAATGGATGCTCGGTTATCTCTCTAATAGAAAGTCAGCTGTATTGTGTCAAGGCTACAAAAGTTAAGAAAGACATGCTACTTGGCACTCCTCAAGGTAGAGTTCTTAGCTCCACTATGTTCAACGCACTAATCAATGCATTACTGAAATCGATTCCACAGTGTCCCAGAAATGTTATTATTAGTTATGCTGATGATATTCTTGTAACTACCAGAGCATATCGTGAAATGCAAATTATTCTTAACTGTGAAGAATCATATTTGGTTGCCCGAAGTCCACTAAAACACTCAACATGCAGAAATAACTTGCTATTCCTAGCATTGAAGATAGAATTCTTGAAATTAGTCTTAAGACAGGACTGGAACTTCTGCGTGGTGATGCAGATGGTGTTGTCTACAAAGACTTGCTAAACCATATACGGTACGGTATGACACAAGTGAATCTGAATGGATCCAGGTAACAGCCAACCACATGACAATGTTTGGTGTACATAATTTGTATGAAATTGGGAAGCAGTAGACTTTCCTGCCTACCTATTTATCCACTCAAGAATCTACTTATAATCCTCATCTTCAACACAGCCAAAACCAATGCTCTTGAACATATACAGAAACTCCAGACAGAAAACAACATAGCCCAGTGCAACTATACTGACGGTTCTCGCGTTTCTGCCACTGGGAAGGCAGGCAGTACTGCTATTGTGATTCAGCCAAATAGTAATAGATTATAGAAAATTTTTTAAGATAAACAAATGGGCATATCTGCAAAATGAACTGTCCGCCATACTTGTCGCTCTTGAGCAGGTAGAAATCACTGCCACAGACAGTTTAATTGTCTCTGATTCTTTATCTTCACTACCATGAGATCAGAATGTAACATGCTGGTCTCTGAAGCCAAAGACAAATACTCAGACATTATTACTCAAGAGATTCTGATGCTTAAGCCAAAACTTGCATTTAGCAAAGGTGATGTTGAAAACAACATTGAGTTGTCAATTAGAAGCCTCAAAACTGTAATTAGAAAGGAACTAACAGACCTCTTTGAAGCACGAAGACTAGTAGACATTTTCGGTCACAGTGAAATGTGAAAAGTAAAACATATATATGGAGAAAGTAATAAGATCTGCAGATTACATGATGCTGTAACTGCTAAACCAAGGCTAGGCTATAGGTACTATTGGCGCTTTGACCTATCTGGAGATGTTAATCATGTAAATTGTAAAGTTTGTAGTAAAAGAAATGGACGCAAGTTAGAACCCTATGTCTTAAAATGTGAAAAAAATAGAGCACTTTAAGGATAGATCTAAAAAAAAACTGCAAGAAATGTCACACCTTATTGTTGATAACAAGATACCTGAAATTCTAAGTCTATATTTACTTTTTGCATTTAGCTGGTAAAACTTAGCATATGAAACTATGTAATGCATGTACTGTAAAACCTGTTATGAATTGTAACATCTTATGTAATATCAACACACTGGGGTCTGATTAAGACCCTTTGTGACCCCTGCAATCCTTCTGCACTACCGCTCACACGATGAGTATGGATGGGGTGCACAATAAACATACAGAAGTTACCGACACAAATCAAATCGGTCAGTCTTCAAGACACGTCAGATCACTTCTACTTATACTTTTACCTTATCCTCCAAGACATTAACCTTTAGACAATGTCTAGTTAATGGCAGTCTCCATATCCAGTGGTTGAATGTACTCCTTAGAATGACCGTGTAGTTGATCAGTAAAGAATAGCAGCGAACGACTAGTTTATCAGCCAAGACTTAACGGGGAATGATCAGTCTATCAGCCAAGACTAACGTTGGGCGACTAGTCTATCGGCCAAGACTTAGCAGCAAACGACCAGGTCTTCAGCCAAGTCTGTCAGTGAACCTTAGTTCATCAGCTGAAACTCACAGTGAACTGCGAAGCGTCATCTCATTAGCAAAGTCATCCTGTGAACAGCCAACTCACCGAGCAAGACTAATAGCGAATCCCGATTCGTAAACAGTTTAATAGTGAACTCTCGGTTCATCAGCCAAATCAGACGGTGAACACTTGTTCATCGTCCTAGAATGACGGTGAACCTCGACTGTGACACTGACTGATTACCTGTTACTGGGTGTAAGGAAATGTATTGAACAGAGGTGAGGTCATACTAGGCACTTGATAAATGGATGAAGAGAAAGAGTCTAAGTATTACCACTTGAACACTGAAATTTTTTTTATTGAAATATTCATCGTACGTGTAAGCGATGACGAACAATTTATGGCAAAGATTGTACTTAGTTTTACAGACACTTTCATCATCTTACAAGCTGAGCTGGGGACAAATTGAAACAGTTAGTATTTGTTCCTCGTCCATGGCACAGGTGTTTTCTGAGAAATGTTTACCGGCCTGAGTGCGTTCGTCATTTACGTGGGTTGATTCTTCCGTCAACAGAGATCAACAATGAAACAAGCGTTTTGGATTGTTAAAGTGACGCCCAGAACCTCACACACACCGTGTCAGGATTTCTTCCCTTATTTCACTAATCTATATCAAACCTCCGTAATGGAACTGACATCCAATTCTTTATACAGTATCAACATTCCATCCACATTTTCCCTTCGTCTTCACTTATCTTCCCCACATCCACAACAACCTCGTCTGATTATCGAAGTTAAGCAATGGGTCGGCTAGTGCGTGATGGGCGACCTTTGGGGACCGATGGACTTTGGAAGGAGTTAGTTATAGGGTCCTTGTGTCTTACTTCCACAGCACCAAAGTCTTACCTCCACAGTACGCAAATCTTACCTCCACATTACCCATGTCTTACCTCCACAGTACCCAAGTCTTACCTCCACATTACCCAAGTCTTATCTTAACAGTACCCAAGTTTTGCCTCAACAGTACCCAAGTCTTACCTCCACAGTACACAAGTCTTACCTCCACAGAACACAAGCCTTACCTCCACAGAACCCATGTCTTGCCTTTTTAATACACAAGTCTTGCCTCCACAGTACCCAAGTCTTACCTCCACAGTACCCATGTCTTACCTTCACAGTGCTCAAGTCTTGCCTCCACAGTACCCATGTCTAGCCATTTTAGTACCCAAGTCTTGCCTCCACAGTGCCCAAGTCTTGCCTATTTAGTATCCAAGTCTTACCTCCACAGTATCCAAGTCTTATCTCCACAGTATCCACAATACCTAAGTCTTACCTCATTAGGAAGCGAGTCTTGCCTCCACAGTATCCAAGTCTTGCCTCCACAATACTCAAATCTTTCCTCCACAGTACGCAGATCTTACCCCCACAGTTTTAACTCCACAGTACCCAAGTCTAATCTCCATAGTACCCAAATCTTATCTCCACAGTATTCAAGTTTTACCTCCACTGTACCCAAGTCTTACTTCCACAGTACGCAAGCCTTACCTCCACGGTACCCGAGTCTTACCTCGACAATACGCAGTACGAAAGTCTTACTTTCACAGTACGCAAGTCTTAGCTCCACAGTACCCAAGTCTCACTTTCACAGTACCCAAGTCTTTTCTCCAAAGGACCCAATTCTTTTCTCTACAGTACCCAAATCTTACCTCCGCAGTACGCAAGTCTTACCTCTATAGTACGCAAGTCTTATTTCACAGTCCGCAAGTCTTACCTCCATAGTACACAAGTCTTACATCCACAGTACGTGTCATACCTCCACAGTGCCTAATTCTTAATTCATAGTACCTTATCTCCACAGTAGGCATTTCTTGCTTCTACAGTACGCAAGTCTTATCTCCAAAGTACCCAAGTCTTATCTTCACAGTACCCAAGTCTTACCTCCACAGTTCCCAAGTCTTACCTTCATAGTGCTCAAGTCTTACCTGCAGAATTCCCTTGTCTTGCCTTATCAGTACTCATGTCTTACCTCCACAGTATGTGTCTTACCTCCACATTACCCAAGTCTTAATTCCACAGTACCCAAGTTTTACCTCCACAGTACGCAGGTCTTACCTCCACAGTATACAGGTCTTACCGCCACAGTACCCAAGACTTACCTCCACATTACCCAAGTCAAACCCCGCAGCAAGCAAGTCTTACCACCACAGTACTCGAGTCTTACCTCACATTACCCATGTCTTACTTTCACAGTACCCAAGTCTTACCTCCACAGTAGGCAGGTCTTACCTCCACAGTATACAAGTTTTACCTCCACAGTACCCAAGATTTACCTCCACAATATCCAAGTCGTAAGTCAACAATACGCAAGTCTTACCTCCACAGTACCCATGTCTTGCCTCTACAGTACACGTCTTACCCCCATCAGTACCCAAGTCTTACCTCCACATTACCCAAGTCTTACCTCCACAGTAACCAAGTCTTACCTCCACAGTAACCAAGTCTTACCTCCACAGTACCCATATCTTACCTTCACATTGCTCAAGTCTTACCTCCTCAGCACCAATGCCTTTCCTCTTTAGTACCCAAGTCTTGCCTCCATAGTACCCAAGTTGTAACTCTACAGTACGCAAGTCTTACCTCCACAGTTCTCACGTCTTGCCTCTACAGTACCCATGTCTTACCCCCACAGTACCCAAGTCTTACCTCCTCAGTACCCATATCTTACCTCGCAGTACGCAACTCTTACCTCCACAGTAACCAACTCTTGCCTGTACAGTACGTAAATCTTACCTCCACAGTACCCATATCTTACCTCCACAGTACGCAAGTCTTACCTCCGCAGTACCCAGAACATACATCCATAGAATGCGTCTTACCTCCACAGCACCCAAGTCTCACTTCCACAGTACCCAAGTCTTACCTCCACATTCGGCATGTCTTGCCTCAACAGTACGCAAGTCTTACCTCCACAATACCCAAGTCGTAAGTCTACAGTACGCAAGTCTTACCTCTACAGTACCCATGTCTTGCCTCTACAATACCCATGTCTTACCCCCACAGTACCCATATCTTACCTCCACAGTACCCAAGTGCTTCTGTCACAATACCCAAGTCTTACCTCCAGAGTATCCAAGTCTTGCCTCCACAGTATGCAAATCTTACCTCCGCAGTACGCAATCTTACTTCCATAGTAACCAATTCTTGCCTCCACAGCACGCAAGTCTTACTCCACGGTACGCAAGTCTTACCACCACAGTATGCGTCTTATCTCCACAGTACCCAAGTCTTCCTTCCACAATATCCAAGTCTTACCTCCACAGTACACAAGTCTTACCTCCACAGTACACAAGTCTTACCTCCACAGTAAGCAAGTTTTACCTCTACAGTACCCAAGTCTTACCTCCACAGTACCCATGTCTTGCCTCTACAATACCCATGTCTTACCCCCACAGTACCCAATCTTACCTCCACAGTACCCAAGTCTTACCTACACAATACCCATGTCTTACCTTCACAGTGCTTAAGTCTTACCTCCACAGCACACATGTCTTTCCTCTTTAATATCCAAGTCTTGCCTCCACAGTACCCAAGTCTTGCCTCTTTAGTACCTAAGTCTTACCTCCAATGTACCGAAGTCTTACCACCACAATACCTAGGTCTTACCTCTATATTAAGCAAGTCTTACCTCCACAGCACCCAAGTCTTATCTTCACAGTACCCAAGTCTTACCTCCAAAGTTCCCAAGTCTTACCTTCATAGTGCTCAAGTCTTACTTGCAGAATTCCTTTGTCTTATCAGTACACATGTCTTACCTCCAGAGTACGCGTTTTACCTCCACATTGCCCAAGTCTTACTTCCACAGTACCCAAGTCTTACCTCCACAGTACGCAGGTCTTACCTCCACAGTATCCAAGTCGTAAGTCAACAGGACGCAAGTCTTACCTCCACAGTACCCATGTCTCGCCTCTATAGTGCCCATGTCTTGCCTCTACAGTACCCATGTCTTACCTCCACAGTACCCAAGTCTTACCTCCACAGTAACCAAGTCTTACCTCCACAGTACCCATGTCTTACCTTCACATTGCTCAAGTCGTACCTCCTCAGCACCAATGCCTTTCCTCTTTAGTACTCAAGTCTTGCCTTCACAGTACCCAAGTCGTAACTCTACAGTACGCAAGTCTTACCTCCACAGTACTCATGTCTTGCCTCTACAGTACCTATGTCTTACCCCCACAGTATCCAAGTCTTACCTCCTCAGTACCCATATCTTACCTCACAATACGCAAGTCTTACCTCCACAGTACCCAACTCTTGACTGTGCAGCACATAAATCTTACCTCCACAGCACCTATATCTTGCCTTCACAGCACACATTTCTTACCTCCACAGTACGTAAGTCTTACCTCCACAGTACCCAAGTCATCCATAGTATGCGTCTTACCTCCACAGTACCCAAGTGTCACTTTCACAGAACCCAAGTCTTACCTCCACATTCCGCATGTCTTGCCTCAACAGTACGCAAGTCTTTCCTCCACAGTACCCAAGTCGTAAGTCTACAGTAAGCAAGTCTTACCTCCACAGTACCCATGTCTTGCCTCCACAATACATACGTCTTACCCCCACAGTACCCAAGTCTTACCTCCACAATACCCAAGTCTTACCTACACAGTGCCCATGTCTGACCTTCACAGTGCTTAAGTCTTACCTCCACAGCACCCATTTCTCCCCTCGTTAGTACCCAAGTCTTGCCTCCACAGTTCCCAAGTCTTGCCTCTTTAGTACCTAAGTCTTATCTCCACTGTGCCGAAGTCCTACCTGCAAAATACCTAGGTCTTACCTCTATATTAAGCAAGTCTTACCTCCACAGTACCCAAGTTGTACCTCCAGAGTACCCAAGTCTTCGCACCACAGTACCCAATCTTACCTCCTCAGTACCCATGTCCTGCCTCTTTAGTACCCAAGACTTGCCTCCACAGTACCCAAGTCTTACCTCCACAATATCTAAGTCTTGCGACTTTAGTAAGCAAGTCTTATCTCCACAGTATGCAAGACTTACCTCCACAGTACCCGAGTCTTACCTCCACAGTATGCAAGTCTTACCTCCACAGTGCCCGAGTCTTTACTCACACTGCCCAAGTCTCACATCCACAGTACCCAAGGCTTTTCTCCACAGTACCCAACTCTTACATCCACAGTACGCAAGTCTTTTTCCACAGTGCGCAAGTCTTACCAACACAGTACCCAAGTCTTACATCCACAGTAAGCAAGTCTTACCTTCATAGTACCCAAGTCTTATCTTCACAATACCCAAGTCTTACCTCTACAGTACGGAAGTCTTATCTCCACATTACCCGTGTCTTGTCTCTATAGTACGCAAGTCTTACCTCCACAGTCCCCAAGTCTTAACTCCACAATAAGCAAGACTTACCCCCACAGTACCCATGTCTTTCCTCCACTGAACCCATGTCTTACCTCTACCGTACGCAAGTCTTACCTCCACAGTACCCATGTCTTGCCTCCACAGTACCCATATCTTACCTCCACAGTACCCAAGTGTTTCTTTCACAATACCCAAGTCTTACCTCCAGCGTATCCAAGTCTTGCCTCCACAGTATGCAAATCTTACCTCCACAGTACGCAAGTCTTACTTCCATAGTAACCAATTCTTGCCTCCACAGCACGCAAGTCTTACCTCCACATTACGCAAGTCTTACCTCCACAGTATGCGTCTTATCTCCACAGCACTCAAGTCTTCCTTCCACAGTATCCAAGTCTTACCTCCACAGTACACAAGTTTTACCTTCACAGTAAGCAAGTTTTACCTCTACAGTACCCAAGTCTTACCTCCACAGTATGTAAGTCTTACCTCCACATTACCCATGTCTTGCCTTCACAGTACTCATGTCTTACCTCCACAGTACGCAAGTTTTACCACAGTACCTAAATCTTACATCCACAGTACGCGTCTTACCTCCACAGTACCCAAGTTTTACTTCCACAGTACCCAAGTTTTACCTCCACAGTACGCAAGTCTTATCTCCACTGTACGCATTTCTTGCCTCTACAGCACCGATGTCTTACCTCCACAGTATCCAAGTCTTACCTCCACAGTTCCCAACTCTTACCTCCACAGTGCGCAAGTCTTATCTTCTCAATAGGCATGTCTTGCCTCCACAGTACACATGTCTTGCCTCCACAGCACCCATATCATACTTCCACAATACTCAAGTGCCTCCACAGTACTCATATATTGCCTCCGCAGTACTCAAGTCTTCTACAATTGCCAAATCTAACCTCCACAGTACCTATGTCTTGCCTCCACAGTACGCAAGTTTTACCTCCATAGTGCGCAAATCTTACTTCCACAGTATCCAAGTCTTACCTCCACAGGACAAGTCTTACATCCACAGTACCCAAGTTACCTCCACAGTACCCATGTCTTGCCCCCACAGTACACAAGTCTTACCTCCACGATACCTAAGTCTTACCTCCACCGTACGCAAGTCTTACCTCCACAGTACCCAAGTCTTGCCTCCACAGCCCCCATGTCTTACCTCCACAGTGCGCAAGTCTTACCTCCACGGTACGCAAGCCTTACCTGCACAGTACCCAAGTCTTACCTGCACAGTTCCCGAGTCTTACCTCCACAGTATGCAAATCTTACCTCCACAGTACCCAAGTCTTACCTCCACAGTATCCATATCTTACCTCTACAGTACCCAAGTCTTGCCTCAAAATTGCCCATATCTTACATCCACATTACCTAAGTCTTACTTCCTCAGTACGCAGGTCTTACCTCCACAGTACCCATATGTTACATCCACAGTACCCATGTGTTACATCCACAGTACCCAAGTCTTGCCTCAGCAGTGCCTATGTCTTACCTCCACAGTACCCAAGTCTTATTTCCAAAGTACGCGTCTTACCTCCACAGTACCCATGTCTTACCTCACCAGCACCCAAGTCTTACCTCCACCGTACACAAGTCTTATCTCCACAGTACACATGTCTTGCCTCCACAGTACCTATGTCTTGCCTCCACAGTATGCAAGTCTTACCTCCGCAGTACCGAAGTCTTACTTCCACAATACCCAAGTCTTACCTCCACAGTACCCATGTCTTGCCTCCACAGTACGCAAGAAGTCTTACCTCCAGAGTACGCATGTCTTACTTCCACAATACCCAAGTCTTACCTCCACAGCACGCAAGTCTTACCTCCACAGTACCCAAGTTTTACCTCCACAGTACGCAAGTCTTACCTCCACAGTACCCATTTTTAGTCTCCACTGTACGTAAGTCTTACCTCCACAGTACCCAGGTCTTACCTCCGCAGCACGCAAGTCTTACCTCCACAGATCCCATGTCTTGCCTCCACTATACCCATGTCTTACTTCTACAATGCGCAAGTCTTACCTCCACGGCACCCAAGTCTTACCTTCACGGTACCCAAGTCTTACCTGCACAGTACGCAAGGCTTACATGCACAGTACCCAAGTCTTACCTATAGAGTACCCAAGTCTTACCTGTACAGTCTCCAAGTCTTACCTCCACAGTATGCAAGTCTTACCCTCACAGTACCCAAGTCTTACCTCCGCAGTTCGAGTCTTACTTCCACAGTATGCAAGTCTTACCCCCACAGTACCCAAGTCTTACCTCCACAGTACCCAGGTCTCACCTCCACAATACCCGTCTTGCTTCCACAGTACGCAAGTCTTGCCTTCACAGTACTTGCCTCAACAGTACGGAAGTCTTATCGCCAGAGTATACATGTCTTGCCTCCACAGTACCCATGTCTTGCCTCCACAATACGCAAGTCTTACCTCCAGAGTACGCAAGTCTTACTTCCACAGTACCCAAGTCTTACCTCTACAGTACGCAAGTCTTACCTCCACAGTACCCATTTCTTGTCTCCACAGTAGGCAAGTCTTACCTCCACAGTACCCAAATCTTACCTCCGCAACACGCAAGTTTTACCTCCACAGATCCCATGTCTTGCCTCCACAGTACCCATGTCTTACCTCCACAGTACGCAAGTCTTACCTCCACGGTACCCAAGTCTTACCAGCACAATACGCAAGGCTTACCTGCACAGTACCCAAGTTTTACCTCCACAGTACGCAAGTCTTACCTCCACAGTGCCCATGTCTTGCCTCCGTAGCACGCAAGTCTTACCTCCACAGTACCCATGTCTTGCCTCCACAGTACCCATGTCTTACCTCAACAGTACGCAAGTCTTACCTCCACAGTGTCCATGTCTTACCTCCACAGTACGGAAGATTTACCTCCACAGCACCCAAGTCTTACCTCCACGGCACCCAAGTCTTACCTGCACAGTACGCAAGCCTTACCTGCACAGTACCCAAGGCTTTCCTCGACAGTTTCCGAGTTTTACCTCCACAATATGCAAGTCTTACCTCCACACTACCAAAGTCTTACCTCCACAATACCCAGGTCTTACCTCCATAATACCCATCTTGCTTCCACAGTACGCAAGTCTTACCTTCACAGTACCCATGTCTTACCTCCACAGTACCAGTCTTGTCTGAAGAGTGCCCATGTCTTACCTCAACATTACCCAAGTCTTGCTTCCACAGTGCGCAAGTCTTGTCTCCACAGTACCCATGTCTTTCATCCACAGTACCCATGTCTTGCCTCAACAGTACGGAAGTCTTATCTCCACAGTACTCATGTCTTGCCTCTACAGCACCCATGTCTTGTCTCCACAGTACCCATATTTTACCTCCACAGTAGCCAAGTCTTACTTCCACAGTACCCATGTCTTAAATCCACAGTACGTAAGTCTTACATCCACAGTACCCAAGTTCTACCTTCACAACATGCAAGTCTTACCTCCACAGTACCCATGTCTTGCCTCCACAGTACCCATGTCTTACCTCCACAGTACGCTAGTCTTACCCCCACGGCACCCAAGTCTTACCTCCACGGCACCCAAGACTTAACTGCAAAGTACGCAAGCCTTACCTGCAGGGTACCCAAGTCTTACCTGCACAGTTCCCGAGTCTTACCTCCACAGTACCCATGTCTTACGTCCACAGTATGCAAGTCTTAACTCCACAGTACCCAAGTCTTACCTCCGCAGCACGCAAGTCTTACCTCCACAGTACCCATGCCTTGCCTCTACAGTACCCATGTCTTACCTCAACAGTACGTAAGTCTTACCTGCACGGCACCCAAGTCTTACCTCCACGGTATCCAAGTCTTACCTCCACGGTATCCAAGTCTTACCTGCACAGTAAACATGCCTTAGCTGCACAGTACCCAAGTCTTACCTCCACAGTTCCCGAGTCTTACCTCCATAGTATGCAAGTCTTACCTCCGCAGTAACCAAGTCTTACCTCCACAGTACCCAAGTCTTACCTCCACAGTACCCAGGTCTTACCTCCACAATACCCGTCTTACTTCCACGGTACTCAAGTCTTACCTTCACAGTACCCACGTCTTACCACCATAGTACCAAAGTCTTGCCTGAAGAGTGCCCATGTCTTACCTCCACATTACCTAAGTCTTGCTTTCACAGTTCTCAAGTCTTGTCTCCACAGTACCCAAGACTTGCCTCAACAGCGCGCAAGTCTTATCTCCACAGTACGCATGTCTTGCCTCCACAGTACCCATATTTTATCTCCACAGTACCCAAGACTTACTCCCACAGTACCCAAGTCTTACCACCACAGTATCCATGTCTTGCCTCCACAGTACGCAAGTCTTACCTCCACAGTATGCAAGTCTTACTTCCACAGTACACAAGTCTTACCTCCACAGTACGCAAGTCTTACCTCCACAGTACCCATGTCTTACCTCCACAGTATGCAAGTCTTACTTCCACAGTACCCAAATCTTACCTCCGCAGCACGCAAGTCTTACCTCCACAGTACCAATGTCTTGCTTCCACAGCACCCATGTCTTACCTCCACAGTAAGTCTTACCTCCATGGCACCCATCTTACCTCCACGGAACCCAAGTCTTACCTGCACATTACGCAAAATTTACCTGCACAGTACCCAAGTCTTACCTGCACAGTTCCCGAGTCTTACCTCCACAGTACCCAAGTCTTACCTCCACAGTACGCAAGTCTTACCTTCACAGTACCTATGTCTTACCTCCACAGTACCAAAGTCTAGCATGAAGAGTGCCCATGTTTTACCTCCACATTACCCAAGTCTTGCTTCCACAGTGCGCAAGTCTTGTCTCCACAGTAACCATGTTACATCCACACTACCAAGTCTTGCTTCAACAGTGCCTATGTCTTACCTCCACTGCACCCAAGTCTTATTTCCACAGTACGAGTCTTACCTCCACAGTACCCATGTCTTGCCTCAACGGTACCCATGTCTTGCCTCCACAGTACGCTAGTGTTACCTCCACGGTACGCATGTATTGCCTCCATAATATCTTATTTTCCTCAAGGACTGGACATGATCTGCACCTACATCGCTGGGCATATGTAAATACTTAAGATGGGTGTTGAAGAAAATATAAGATACTACTTTATTTCATGTTTTATAAAACGAGACATTTAGTGTGTAAAAATCATCAGTACAGACATTCAGTGCACGATATTCATGAGAACAAACATTCACTGCATGATATTCAAGACAGATATTTATTGTATGAATCTCAGCAGGAGAGACATTACGAGTTATGTACGAGTGATATGATTCCTCAGGTCATCAACGTAATAGTTGGTCCGTACTTTGGCCAGGCGAGACGGCAGCGAGTTAATGGCTTCCATTAGGGAGTCAATGTCTTCCGGAGCAGCTGTGGCTCCTGTTGTTTCGTCTGTGTCCTCGACAGGCACCGCCACCAAGTCTCTGGTTAAGTCAAGCACCGGGAGGAGGGAAGGTGTCCAGTTGGTATTGTTTCTGCTTGGAAAGTTGCGAGGGGTGGGTATAGACATGGAGAGCTTGGCTGATTCGGGTATGGGAGGGATGTATACGTAGGGAGCGTCCGAGGATGACGACGCCGCCCACTCACTGGAGGAGTTCGACCCCGAGAAATTTGCGTAGTTAGTCATACTCTGAGGGCCCGTGCGACTCGAGGAGGAGGACGAGAAGGATGAATTGGTAGTGGGGGAAGCACCAGCCTGGGAGCCTGGTCGGAGGGTGGCGGGTGAGGAGCGGGGAGCACGGTCCCCCAACAGGGGATCATTGTCTTCGGCTAAGTGTCGCCCGAGGTCATCATTCCTAAGACGACGCAGGAAACATGGCGAAGTTCCCTGTAAAACACATCACACTAGAACATCTTACCATATCGTTATAGAATCTAAAAGTAGTATTACCACGTAAGAAACAAAATAAAAATCTGTAATTACAAGGAACATCAAGATCTGCCAGGTACTGAGTGCAACACAGTCATCATTATCATGACTAATGTGAACAGGGAAATATCCTACGTGCAAGCAGAGCCTCAACCTCAGCACAGCTTCATAATTTGTCCTGAAGTATATTTGATTTGTCAAAAAGCAGATTTCCATTCTAATATTGCTTATAATTATTATTCACCTCGCAAGCAAAGTTGTCAGTACAGACGCTGCACATAAAACACCCACATCAACACCATCATCAACCATTCCCTCGACATGCTATGGTGGATACATCCTCCCCGTAAGTTATTTCCTCCCACCGCATACCCACACATCTTCATTCCATCATCAGTCACACGCTTTTAATACCTTTCCTCCGCAAAGCTTTCGTCCATACACATTGTGAAGACCACAACCATTTGTCTTTCTCACATTTTAACAGTTATAAACAGGCTTGCGTGGCACAGGACAGGCTTGGCGTGGCATAGGACAGGCTTGGCGTGGCACAGGACAGGCTTGGCGTGGCACAGGACAGGCTTGGCGTGGCACAGGATTCGCGCCGCAAAACTTACCGACTTGATAACCTTCCAGAGGATCCACACGAGGCCTGCCAGTAAGATCAGGCCGGTGATAACTGCCAGCGCTATTTGGCCTGGAGATACTTCCATCTGTCCTCGGCTCTCCGGTTGTCTGTCGCTGGGTCGGTCAGGACTCCCGTGAGGCTCACACTCAAGTGAACGAACAAGATATCATAAGAGGTGACCTGATGTGACCTGACGTGAGCTGGACCCCACGGTGCTGAGTTGCCAAGTACCGTTATGATAATCCTATGCATCATGGTGTGCTGTGATGCACGAGTCGCATCATAACCGAAAGATAATGTCTAGCATTCGACAATATTGTGTTCAAGATGTTACATATATATTGTTCTAGAAGAACAGTAATTTTAACTGTATTTCGCATGAAATAATGTTTGCAAAATGAGGACGAATTATGAGGCAAAGGACAAAAAAAAAAAAATAAATCCCCACCAGACGGGAGCGTCGTCTCACCGGAGATTAACACCTCAGGTTAGTTGCGGTGTTGCCCTCTACACAACTGGAACATAAAATCAAAATGTTAGGCAGAAGATGAACCCATGAACGCTCCTAAACGTAATTTATCGTATGTGTCATCTACGCAGGTCCGACCTGAGCACTACACACTGGCATCACAACTGTGCTCTGGAGTCATTCATAAAGCTGTTTCAGTAATATTTTGTAAAGACTCACATTACAGTCTTGTTGACTGTAAGTCTCCAGTTTCGGCAACAGGCATGATCGGTGACGCATATGAGACCAAAGAACTGAAAATAAAGTTGCGTTTGTTTGCGTCAAGTATATACAAAAATGTACGCCAACTCTGAGGCTGTAGGAAGCTGCCACGATGTGTTGACATATTGTTGCCTCTGAACAACAGCTTTACTTAACGTCGTACAAATTATGTTGTGAAGTTGGTGATGACAGAGGAAGAAGAAAGGAATCTACGTAAGACAATACCATCTACGATGAACAAACAAAGCGAGTTCAGCTATAAGTGTTATATCATTAAATACTTAATATTGTTTGAAACAATCCAGTTAATCATGTTATTATGCTTATGTCTTAGATATGAAATGCATTACGCTAATTGTACCGTTGATTTACACTCTCTTTTAATGTTCTGTATAATCAGAGGCGGTTAAGCCTCGCCATTAAAGAAAAAAAAGATATTCATTCCCAATATCATTCATCAAACATCTGAGAAACAAAAAATTATTAAACTTTTCTGTTCCACTGAAAATACATGAAAAAAAAGAGAAGTATGATAAAGAAGAAAATTAATCAGATTTTCCTTTCCTTCTTAACTATCCAATCTTTATGGAGAAAATGAAAAATAATATACTATCAGTATTTATCACTGACATTATTTGCTTAGGGGAAAAAAAATAATGTATGGCTATTTGGCATGTAGGTTTCCGTGGCTGTATTGGTAAATAACTTTTAAGTCCACTCAATAGATGTCCCTGTTATGGCGATATCTGGGATTCTTAACAAGTCCTTTATTCAGTTATCGTAATATATGAACATTCCTGTCTCTATAGCATTTTCCTATATGCTCTAGACGGTGTTTTCGTCGGTGTTGCGGTTCAATTCCGTAACAGAGTGACGTAGTCTGCCAGGCCGTATAGGTAGTTCCAAGATTGCTGGTGGTGACGGGTCGTGTGTGCTGCCTGAGAGGAGGAGGACATGGACGATAAGTTGGTAATGATCTCGGTGGGGACGACGCTGGGCTGTTGTTAGTGGCATGTATCTTCTGGTGCTTCTGGAGGAAGATTGGGAAGGTAAATGTTTCTGAGAAGCTTCACCATAATTCTAACGTCAGATACAGTTAAAGGTTTTAACTTTGATGAATCTGTGTTCAGACGCGAGGGAACACGCCCTCAGCGACTTTGCTCATGGCATCCTCACATGAAATGTGCAACAGTGCATAAATTGTATAATATCCCAGCTTGCATTTGCTCTTGAACGCCACAAGCATAAGACTGTTTAATGTGATGATCTCCAATTATAGTGTTGCCGAGTTCTTGGTGACACTGGTAAATAGTTATACATCTATAGTTTACCATCAATCTTAGATTGTTAGTTGTCGCTTGTTTTTCTCTTGCTCGTGCGAAGCTACGTGTACTTGTGAGTCTTGATGTAATCTTGCAGGCAGAGACAAGGATAAGTTAGTGCTTCAGTAATGTTGTGGGTAGGGTAACATATTTGATTAATCTTCGATGTCTTGCCATTTCGACTTTGTCAATAACTGTTGGTGCTACTTGATTGCTTGCCCTTCTGCTTTAATTGCATTCTGTACATTTAAACATACTTATATGCAGAGCATATGAACTGATGTGGTTATAGTAATACCCGTAGCTTTACGAGATATGGTGTTTCCACGTACGGAAGGGGTCTAAAAGCCATTTTTCTTTCCTTTCGGCCGCATGCGGCGAGGAGTTTTGAATGTGCGGCAGGGAGAACGATGTACAAAATGTGATATGTGACCAGCAAGTTTGAGACGACCTAGTTTGATTTAATAGCACTTCGTGGGGAAAAAAGCTGATAAACGGAAGATAATGGAAATGGGCAAACGATTTTGAAAATTTGTTGAATTAAGAAATTGCAGGTAGTATGTAAAACTTTCTCGAAATAAACATTCATGTCTAAAAGTGTTCTTAGTGGAACAAGTTTCACTATCTTCAATAAAATCGCGTTATTAAACTACTTTTATTTAAAATATAGCCTCGAGGGACCTCCTCGGCTTGCTTCTATTCTTATCTTTAACAGCTTATTTGGAATTCATAGCTTTACATTGTTTGTAAACCCTCGAATTGTGCCGGTTCAGTTTTCATGTATATCTGAACTTGTAACATTACTCTCCATCTTTGATTATTACTATCATGTTTGACGATCCGCTGAAGCAGTTGTATGATACCGTGTGTGGCAGTTGTAGTCGGTTACTGTTGACCGACTAGTTCAAAAATGTTCGGATCCCTGATAGAGAGGATGCCAAGCATGTGGATGAGTAGGGTTTATACGACTGTTGTCAAGATGTGGAATAAAGTACATCAGAGCTTTGGAGGTGTCTCGACTAACATGAAATATAAACGAAACAAAGTGGAAGGGCTCTCGCCACGCTGTTTGAAAACTGAAATTGGTAATGTATCCAACGGCCACTCCTCTTGCCTGTGAAGCTGCTTCTATAATTTCCCTATTACTATGAGAGTGCACTCTGATCCTTTAGAAGATAAAGTATCTGTTTAGGGGCGTCACTCTTATCTGCAGTTGTCCCTTAATGTTAAATGAAGAAAATAAGAAGCGTGTATAAGGATTTTTTTTCTTTCTCTGTGATAAAATAAGCGGTTGAGTATTACATGGGGAAAAATATGTAACGTTGAAAACTTTGGACATTAACGGGACCAATTGATGTAGAAATGAACTGAATACTTGTTCAACCTCTTATCAGTGCAGGATTAACCTTTCAACACTGTTTTTATCAACAAATTCGTCTGTAACAATGTGTGGTAATGAAGATTGTTCGATATGTTTACAAGTCATCTCAGGCTGTGTCATGAGTTCGCAATTCCCAAAGCATGAAACTGCCAGCGCTCGGATATAAACAGTAGTCATAAGATTTTTTTTTTTTCATTTAGTCTTGGACTGACTCCACGTTTTCGATGATAATCATAACCCCCACTGCTGTCATCTTGTAATGAGGTCATTAGAAGATATCGGGAGCTCTGATTAGTGTAGTAAAAATTAGAAGGCAAACAAAATAACCGCAAACTGTCACATAACCAAGGAGGCGCAAATAAGGTTTGTACGACGTGGACTTGGAAGTGAAAATATCGAGGCAATTTGTAAACGTCTTTGTAGTACTGCGTTCAACCACTCTAATTAGCAAATAATTCTGTGTTGACAATCGTGTTCAAGAAAAAGTACTTTGCCTCATTCGAAGTAAAGTTTTGCCCACGAGTTTGTTGTATCCATCACTGCGAGTGAAATCGGACGAATCAAGTCTTGAGTACTTCACAGATCGAGATTATCAGTCTTTGATAATTTTGAATACTTGTATTAGATCACATCTTCATTAATTTATTTCTAATTCGAAGGTTCAACCTGTGAATTTTGTCAGTTCTTTTCTCTTCTTCTTTGAACTGCTTAGTTGGCTTTAGGTCACCAGATATTATTAAGCCTATTTTTTTTTCATCCATTCATTTTTTGCAGTTCATCAGAATTCATAGTGTAGCCTTTTCGGTTTTGTTACCGATATGTAAAACTTTGTACTTTTCAGAATTCATTTGCCACCTATGAGCTCAGTATATCAGTTGGAAGCTGTAGCTACACGTTCACTTGTAGATTTCTCTCGTGTCGGCGAATTTTGATACCTTGTACTGCGGGCCATGATCAGTATTAACATGTATAAGGAAGACACTGTCCCAAAACTGATCCTTGTGGCACATCACTAGTTACGTCTAACAGTTAATCACAACCGTTTACGGCCAGTCAACGAAATAGAACCTTATTGGTGCCATGTGAAAACTTTTTTGCAAGTAATCTTTGAGCGGAACCTCGTCGAATGCTATTTGAAAATCGATAGATAACTACAGCTTTTATTATACATGTTTATTATATAAAGAGAAAATAATCGAGATTTGTCACAGCGATTTCGTCGGGAACCATAATGAGAATCGTTTATCTAATGTTTACAATTCTACCTCGAGTTATGGTTACCAAACGTTCTCCAGCCACAGATGTTAACTGGACAATATCCTGGCAGTACCTTATTTTTCTGTTTCATTGGTAAACTTCCAGTTCATCTGAACTTTTCCCGTTTCAAGTGACTTGTTGAAAAGGGTAGCCAAAGGCTTGATATCTTTCATTCAGTTTGTCGTTGATAGAATGTCTCTAGATTTGTATATCTTTCAGAACGCACTCCTTTCTTATCAGTGAAACCGGGTTTGGGTCATGGTTTGTTTTCGATCGCAAATGCAGATACAAAAATGTCTTGTAAGATTTTTTCCAAGGTTTCTGTTGTCTTGAACAAAGTTAGTTTTCCGTAATCAATGGACGTAACTGTAAAACTCCTCGGTTTCTTTAGCCGTCTTCAGCAATATACGTTTATATTGATGTTGAATTTGTCGTATAATTGTTTCTTGGCGCATATATTCATAATTTATGTTGATTAGTATCAGAGTTTCTTGGGGCCATTTTCTTGAGACACGAAGCGCCTTTTAATTTCACTGTTCCACCACCTTGGGTTCGTTATAGAAAAGGATCGTCCACTACTCATCAACTCGGTTTGAATGACCCCACATCTTATCCTCCCACTTCTCTCTACTAAACCTGTTCCCAATTCGATATTTTCCATGTGCATCATTCTCGAGATATGTGGGAAGACCTAACAGTATACTAACTGTGTATAAATGGAACTGCCTCTTAAGCTAGATCCTATCTTTCCTCGCCTATTTCACCCAAGAATTTAAACCTGCCTGTGTCACTTCATTTTATATTCGTTGTATCTCATCCTTAAGATAATTAGTTAGGCTTTTACAGGCCTAAGTCTTCTGCTAATCTCTCTCTCTCTCTCTCTCTCTCTATATATATATATATATATATATATATATACATGTGTATATATATATATATATATATATATATATATATATATTATGTTTATGTGCTGTGTGTGGACGTATATGTATATACATGTGTATGTGGGTTGCTTGGGCCATTCTTTCGTCTGTTTCCTTGCGCTACCTCGCTAACGCGGGAGACGGCGACAAAGTATAATAAAAAAATATATATGTATATATAAATATTATATGAATATATATTATATATATATATATATATATATATATATATATATATATATATATGTATCTTTTTTTTCATAATATTCGCCATTTCAGGCGTTAGCGAGGTAGCGTGAAGAAGAGAGGACTGGAGCCTTTTATTTAGATGAATTTCTAAAACGGAATACTTGATCTGAGTTGAGAGCACTGAATAGCTTTAGAAGCTCCGGTGTTTGGTTTGTAAACCTAAATTCTGTAATCCAATCCTTTCACATCAATTTTGATGACTCTTTCGTCATGACCTTGGACGTCTCTTAAATCATTTGAAAGGATGTGGCATAAGTCTTTGTCCACCAGATTGACGAACTGCATTTTCTACTTGTAATCTTGTACATACTTTCCATCAACCTTTATGTTCCTTTGAGTTCTATTCTATGGCTTTTGCTGTTCTTTCTATGAACTGCCTTCAACCTCTGTTTACTCGTCTGCTGATGGTTTGTCTAAATCAATTCTCTTTCCACCACAATATCGGTTCTTTTTCTTTCGCACAATATATTTTCTATGGTCGGACCTTTCCATCATCTCGAAATAGGAAAGTAGTTTCTTGTTAAAACGTGGACACGTGATTTTTGTATCTTGACAAAACTCCTAAGTATCATGCTACTTGATTTCAAAATGCAAGAATTTTACCATACAGTAAAATGAGGATATTGGATACAGCTGTATATTCCAACTGCGCTGAAAACCTCGTATAATGAACGAATCCTTACTCCCAATAGCTGAGGTTAGTGAAGAGAAGCTGCAAATGTCTTCTACGCAGCTACTCCTTATCTACTGGAGTCTGTGTCGTTCCAGTGTGGAGCGCTGGTCGTTTCTCTACGTATAGCTATTCTTTTTGTTAACGAAAGAGTAATTAAAAATCCTTATTGTCCTGCTTTATCATTCGTGTAATCACCTCCCTCTGCTATCCTTGTCCATCTACAATCGTGATTTTCTGCTCTGCATATTTCATCTCGATCGCTGAGGTGTCTTGACTTTAGGTTCCTAAGACCCGCAGTTTGTGCGTGTCCTCTGCTTCCATCTGGTTGTTTGGAGACCATCCACACGATGATTGGCCGTAATGATTTCTTCTTGCAAGACTGCGCTCGCAAACTCGAACTATTCAATTTGCTTATTTTCATTTTTGATAATTGTTTGCCTTACCATTTGACTTGCTTCGGCTGGGATGTAATTTCGCTTGTCATATTGTTACATTATATATATATATATATATATATATATATATATATATATATATATATATTTTTTTTTTTTTTTTTCTTTTAAACTATTCGCCATTTCCCGCGTTAGCGAGGTAGCATTAAGAACAGAGGACTGGGCCTTTGAGGGAATACCCTCACCTGGCCCAATTCTCTGTTCCTTCTTTTGGAAAATTAAAAAAAAAAAAAAAAACGAGAGGGGAGGATTTCCAGCCCCCCGCTCCCTCCCCTTTTAGTCGCCTTCTACGACACGGAGGGAATACGTGGGAAGTATTCTTAATCCCCTATCCCCAGGGATATATATACACACACACACAATGTAACTTGTTTAAATCACGTGCCTATTTATCGACTGAACTCCAAAGGGACGATGACCATCTGCATCTGTGGGTACGTGCCGGCAGATCCCAGCGGGACCCGAGCGACGGTTTGAACAATCGTTACAACGATAACAACTTGAGTTTGTCTGAACCAGATTACTGGAGTCTTGAGTGATGCAGTTCTCGTCTCCTTATTTGTCTACATCAAATATTTCAATTTATGATCTTGCTGCTGGAAAGTTTTGGTCTTAACATCATAGCTATGGAAAAGTTTGAGCAATATTTTGAGATGAATTAAAGCTTATCACGTATATTGTTTTCGTTGCAGTTTGATTTTATGCACTTTCAGATTACAATTTTCACATTACACAGATTGGTTGTTGCTGACAGGTTTGGCAAGTCCCGATTAGCGTTGCTGACCTTGACTTGTTCACGGATCGCTTAGGAGTATTCCGCATAGGAATTGTAATGATTTCGAACAGCAAGGATTCGAACCTCGTCCCATTTGCTTGATAGTTTGGTACGCTGACATCCCAGATATAGGCAGTATTGCAGAATGGTCAATGCACCAAGATACTTTGCAAATGGTACGAGGTTCGAATCCTGGCAAGTGGAAGGAAGTCTTATTTGGAAGTGAGTGGGCATTCACATGCACTATATATATATATATATATATATATATATATATATATATATATATATATATATATATATATATATATATATATATTTTATTAGTCGGTCTCCAGCGTTAGCGAGGTAGCGCAAGGAAACAGACGAAAGAATGACCCAACCCATACACATGTATATACATAAACGCTCACACACGTACATATACGTACCTATACATTTCAACGTATACATACATACACACATATTCATTCCTGCTGTTTTCATCCATTCTCGGCACCACCCCGCCACAGATGAAATGGCATCACCCCCCGCGCGAGGTAGCGTTAGGAAAAGACAGCAAACGCCACATTCGTTAACACTGTCTCTAGCTTCATGTGTAATGCACCGAAACCACAGCTCCCTTTCCACATCCAGGCCCCACTAAACTTTCCATGTATACCCCAAACGCTTCACATGCCCTGGTTCAATCCATTGACAGTTTGTCGACCCCGGTATATCACATCGTTCCAATTCACTCTATTCCTTTCGCTCCAAATCTTTTTCACTCCATCCTTCCGCTTCCAATTTGGTCTCCCATTTCTCGTGAGACATGTATCCTCTTTGTCAATCTTTCCTCACTCATATTCTCCATGTGACCAAAACATTTCGGTGCACCCTCTTCTGCTTTCTCAACCACACACTTTCTATAACCACACACCTCTTACCCTTTCATTACTTAATCGATCAACCCACCTCGCACCACATATTGTTCTCGAACTTCTCATTTCCAACACATCCACCCTCCTCCGCACAACCTTATCTATAGCCCATGCCTCGCAACCATATAACATTGTTGGAACCACTATTCCTTCAAACATACCAATTTTTGCTCTCCGAGATGATGTTCTCGTCTTCCACACATTCTTCAACGCTCACAGAACCTTCGCCCCCTCCCCTACCCTGTGACTCTCTTCCGCCTCCATGGTTCCATCCGCTGCTAAATCCACTCCCAGATATCTAAAACACTTCACTTACCTCCCAATTAACTTGTCCCTCCACCTTACCTTTGCTCTTATATATATATTTTCCTTCTGCTTTCTTCTTTTCACACACTTTACCAAACTCAGTCACCAACTTCTGCAGTTTCTTACACGAATCGGCTACCAGCGCTATATCATCAGCGAACAACCGACTCTCTTCCAAAGCCCTCTCGTCCACAACAGACTGCAGACTTTCCCCTCTCTCCAAAACTCTTGCATTCATCTCCCTAACAACCCCATCCATAAACAAATTAAACAACCACGGAGACATCACGCACCCCTGCCGCAAACCTACATTCACTGAGAACCAATCGCTTTCCTCTCCTCCTACTCGTACACATGCCTTGCATCTTTGATAAAAACTTTTCACCGTTTCTAGCTACTTGCCTACCACACCATAAATTCGTAATACCTTCTACAGAGAATCTCTATCAACTCTATCATATGCCTCCTCCAGATCCATAAATGCTACATACAAATTCATCTTTTTTTTAAGCATTTCTCGCATGCATTCTTTTAAGCAAACACCTGATCCACACATCCTCTATAACTTTTGAAACCACACTGCTCTTCCCCAATCTGATGCCCTGTACATACCTTTACCCTCTCAATCAGTACCCTCCCATATAATATCCCAGGAATACTCGACAAACTTATACCTCTGTAATTTGAGCACTCTCCTTTATCCCCTTTGCCTTTGTACAATGGAACTATGCATGCATTCTGCCAATCCTCAGGCACTTCACCATGAACCATACATTGAATATCCTTGCCAACCAATCGGCAACAGTCACCCCATTTTTTGATGAATTCCATTGCAGTACCAACCAAACCCGCAGCCTTGCCGGCTTTCATCTTCCACAAAGATTTCACTGCCTCATCTCTGCTTATCAAACTATTCTCCCTGATCCTCTCGCTTCGCACACCACCCTATATCTGCCACTCTATCATCAAACACATTCAACAAACCTTCAAAATACTCTCTCCATCTCCTCCTCGCTTCACCACTACTTATTACTTCCCCATTAGCCCCCTTCACCGATGTTCCATTTTGTTCTCTTGTCTTACGCTTTTATTTACCTCTGCCAAAACATCTAATTATTCTCCCTAAGATTTAATGATACTCTCTCCCACCTTTCATTTGCCCTCTTTTTCACCTCCTGCACCTTTGTTGACCTCCTGCCTCTTTCTCTTGCACATCTCCCTCATTCGTACAACTTCCCTGCAAAAATCGTCCAAACGCCTTTCGCTTCTCTTTCGCTAACAATATTACTTCATCCCACCACTCGCTACTTTCTAATCTGCCCACCTCTCTCATGCCAAAAGCATTTTTTGCGCAAGCCATCATTGCTTCCCTAAATACATCCCATTCCTCCCCCACTCCCCTTACATCATTTGCTCACTTTTTTCCATTCTGCACTCGATCTCTTGGTACTTCCTCACACAAGTCTCCTTTCCAAGCTCACTTACTGTCATCAGTCTCTTCACCCCAACATTTTCTTTTTTTCTGAAAACCTCTACAAATCTTCACCTTTGCCTCCACAAGATAATGATCAGTTGCCCCTCTCAGCACATCAATATCCAAAAGTCTCTTCACGCGCCTATCAACACGTGATCCAATAACGCTCTCTGGCCATCTCTCCTACTTAGATACGTATACTTTTTGAACCAGGTATTCCCAATCACCAGTCCTTTTTCAGCACACAAATCTACAAGCTCTTCGCTATTTACATACTTGATCGCAGTTTCCCGCGTTGTGATGTAGCGCCAGGAAACAGACTGGCACATCCATTCGCATATATATACGTATACACACGTACAGTAAAGCATAAAGGAAAAGAAAAGATAGAATGTACATTCTCTTCCCCTATACACGATCACCGCCCTTTGCGTCAGCCAGGTAGCGGCAGGAAACGACGAAGAAAAGCCACAACCGCTTACATTCCTTCTCTAACTTGTGTGTAATTCGCCTAAACCACAGCTCCCTATCCACATCCAGGCCCCCAGATCTTTCTATGGTTTATCCCAGACGTTTCGCATGCCCTGGACGATATATATGTATATATAAACTTTTGGTCTCAAATGATTCTAATACGTAAGACAAGAAATTATAGTAAAAGTATTATATACGGCGAGCGAGGCTGATGCACCACTTGACGATTATCATTCTTCCTTCAGAGCAGGAAGGAGGCTGCGGCACCAGTCCAGGAACGGGAGGAGGGGAGGGTCGCCCCTTGCTACGTTTGGAGTCTCCAAATATCTCGATCCTCCGCCACACAACTGGACTCCCGGTCTGGCCGTCCACGAGAATCGTCCCTAACTACAGCACCTTCAGGCAGGCTTCACAGGACGACGACTCGACGGATTCGACGCGCAATGAGGGCCACAGTAAACACAAGAACGTACCGTCTGACGTGTACATCCCACCATTGCCAGAAAGTCTTACATTAAGCCCGTCTGTGGTCGAGCCACCGACCACGTCTGGTGCTGCTGCTGCTGCGTCCGGCAACGCTAGTGACGCTTCCAACCAGGCGATGGTGCCTCAGTTTGATGACTCTGTCCTCGATGATGACGACTATGAGATTCATATCGGTACTCCCAAGACAACGTTCATCATGAATAAACTCCTCCCAAGACCGCCACCCGAACCTGATTTTGACCTGACGAAACACATTACTCATTAAAGAACGGGAGTTCAGCCTCTCTCTCTCTCTCTCTCTCGTCGCGCAGTAACTATGATGATAACCCTCGTGTGGTTGGTTGAATACCAGCATATTTGAGATGACCGCGTTTTACGATGCTTTTCATTTTATGTAAATTTTAGAAATTTTAGACAAATTTGATAATGTTACAATTTACCGACTATACTGACGGTTTCAGACCTATAATGTTCTTACCAGTAGTCACTACTGTGTATCGATTGTCTTAGCTTTGTTCTGTCATTCAGATTTTTAATGATCAATTTTTGATTTTTCAGAGAACCTGAATATTTTGTTCGGCTGAAAAGTTGGTAAAGTTCTGCAAAACCTACTAACGGGACCACAGTCCTATAATGTACAAAAATTACTATTTTTTTTCTAAGCATGAGCCACTCCGTTCCTTTAAGGTATACAGTTAACGTAACTTTCTTGCCTGGTTAAACCTAGTACCGCACAGTCGCTGAACAATGGTATGGGTCGCCCTGCCTTTTCTCATTCAATAAAAACTTTGCTACACGCCCGTCCAGGTTCATATGATGCCGTAATGTACAGCAAAATGGCATAGTTAGTTAGCTACATGAAATGCACAATAAGGTCCCAAGTGTCGGAATAGAAAATGGAAATGTCGAGTTGAAGAACCTTCCTCACCTCTTGAGGTCGAGCAGAACGGAATATAATCTGTGGTGAGGGAAGGTATGGTCAAGGCAGGAGGAGAAGTTGATTCTTTTGAGCTGCGTAAATACCTTGTACGTCTGAATTGCTGAATGGACGTGTGACCCACATGCAGTTCGCATAGTCTGTCTGGTCAAACATCTTGGTTGTAAGCAAGGCTAGATATTGCTTATCATGCATGAAATATAGAGATGAGGTTAGTGTGATTTCAGATAAGCAACGGCAAAATTGACGTGTTGAGTTCGACCCTAGTGACGCTGGGTTATGATATGTATTGCTGTATGAGATCATTATCACTGAAGGATGTATTAAGATATCCCTCACTTTATGAAGGGACTTGGGTGAGAAATTAGTTATTGGATATCATGAGAGTAGAAGAGACGAGGAAAGGCACATAGGACCATATTGGGATCTAAGATTTAATTACATTGGTTATGACCTGTACAGAATTTTTCACTCGTCGATTATTTGAATACTATGCCCATAAGCGTAGAACACCCACTTCTATAATGTTATGTTGTACAACTTTTTCTGCTGGCAACATCTTGACAAACGTAACACCAGGATTGTAGGAGAGGTGGGCTGGCCCGCGGGGACGTAGGATCATTGATCTGATGATGGACGGTAGAATCCTTGAAGTTAACTCACACAGACTG
>NC_092244.1:22923270-22938270 GCF_036320965.1 Panulirus ornatus | reverse complement strand
TTGATCTTTATGTAATTTTAACTCGATTTAGTCCAGTAAAACGTGTAAATATTTCCTCATTGGATAATGCTTTACTTAGTTGGAAATGATACAAAATCCAACTGTGGCTTTACTCATTAGGAAATGATAGAAAAAAGTTGTATAAAACGATGGAAATTAGAGAACTGTAATTATATAAAGTAGGAAATGATAAAGAATGAAACTGTGGTTCAATCAAGTAAAATATAATACAACTGTAGTTGTATCAAATAACTGAGAAATGAAATTGTAGATTTATTCAGTCGGGAATGATAGAATACAGCTGTAGTTGTTTCATATAGAATAAGAAAAAATATAGTTGTTAGTATGTTACTCTGATAATGATACAACTGCATCGTTTTATTGAGAAAGAATGCAACTCTAGTTCTATAAAGTAAACGGCAAATAATACAGAATAAGAGCGTAGTTGTAACAAGAAGTTGTATAGAATACAAAATTATATGAAATTATAAAGAATACCATTGTGGTTGTAATACGTAGGACATGCAATGGAACAAAGTATACTGAACAAAGAATCGTACTAATGTATTGAAAAGAATACAGCAGTGCTTGAAGTATGTTGATGATACAACATAGAAAACTATAATATATATTTGTGGTTGTATTATGTAATTACAATACAACCGTAGTTGTATTTTGTATGAAATGATACAAATGTGTTGTTACATCCCACAATGTCTGGTGAAGTTTATATCTCGCGATGAGACTTGACTGCATTAATGACGGGTGAGGCTTACCTGCTGGATGACTGACTGGTGAGGTTAACCTGCTGGATGACTGACTAGTGAGGCTAACATCCCCTCTGGATGAATGACTGGTGAGGCTTACATCCCCTCTAGATGACTGACTGGTGAGGTTTATATATCATGGGATGACTGACTGGTCAGTATATATCACGCTGGATGACTGACTGGTCAGTATATATCACGCTGGATGACTGACTGGTCAGTATATATCACGCTGGATGACTGACTGGTCAGTATATATCACGCTGGATGACTGACTGGTGAGGTTCATATCCCATGGGATGACTGACTGGTGATTTATATTCCGCAGGATGACTTGAGTGGAGAAGGTTATGTACCTTAGGATGACTGACTGATGAGGCTTATATCACTCAAGATGACTGACTGGTGAGATCTATATCCCGCTGGATGAATGACTGTTAAGGGTTAGATCCGGCGGGATAACTGACTAGTGAGTTTTACATGCCAGGATGACTGACAGTGAGGGTTATTTTACATTCCAGGATATCTGATGTTTACAACCACACACTCATATAATAAAGAAACCTTAACAACAATCGGAATCGAATTTGTAACCCCTGTTTAGCAGGCGGGTGCACTCCTGCTAGGATATGATCGCCTCTAAAAAGGGAAAAGACTATTCGAGTACAATGTAATCTAATACCCTTCGTCTCACGTTGGTGAGCAACGGGGTCTCCACTGGTCATTTCCCACAGGCTCACACAACCAATAACTAGCGGTGGTGCTCCGTCTGCTGCGTAGGGGTCCCGGGTTCGATCCTGGAAGTTGGAGGTATGTTGAATGACATGAAAATAAAGAAAACCAAAAGAAGTAAGAGACGTATTTGCAGGAAAAAATGTAGATCAGACACGTCGATGACAAAATTATATCCGGAATTTTCTTCATTGGGAATCGGGAAAACTGAGTGAATTAGAAAATGAAAAAGTTATGATAGTAACGTCGGATGAATAAGATCGAGGAAAAAAACGATAGATGCATAAATGATAGAAGAAGATGCAAGGAAAGAAAGGAGAATGACAGGAAATCGAATTACTTAAAGTAGAAAAGGCACACAACAAACGGATACTTAAAAAGAAAAAGGAAAGATTAAAGTAGTGGGAAGACAAGGAAAACCGGTAATTATCGGTCAACAAAGATTTTGTCCCATGGAAGAAAATATTCATGTAAACATGCATGCAGAGACCAAATAGGTTTTCAGAATTTCTCTATCGCCCATACAATTTTGTTCCAGCATACTCTAATATCATTACGTCCAGTATATATATTCTTATATATATATATATATATATTCTTTTAAACTATCCGCCATTTCCCGCATTAGTGAGGTAGCGTTAAGAACAGAGGACTGGGCCTTTGTGGAATATCCTCACCTGGCCCCCCTCTGTTCCCTCTTTTGGAAAATTAAAGAAAAAGAAAAAAAAAACGAGAGGGGAGGATTTCCAGCCTCCCGCTCCCTCCCCTTTTAGTCGCCTTCTACGACACGCAGGGAATACGTGGGAAGTAATCTTCATCCCCTATCCCCAGGGATAATATATGAGTCCACGGGGAAAATGAAACACGATAAGTTCCCAAGTGCACTTTCGTGTAATAATCACATCATCAGGGGAGACACAAAAGAGAAATATAAGTCAGTTGATATACATCGAAGAGACGAAGCTAGGACGCCATTTGGTAAACATGTGATTGTCCAAAACATACAACGAGCGTTCATAAACTTATTTTACAAATTTTATCAACAAAGTTATCTAATTAGTATAGACCATCACTAATATTAAGTTTATAATTCTTTGTGTATCTAATAATAGAAGATTCAATGATATTTCTTTTGGTAATAGTTTATAACTGAGATGGCATTACTCCAGTCAGTACAATGATCATAGTTTTTAACGTGGTTAAACAAGGCATTTGATTCTTGTCCCGTTCTTACACTATATTTATGTTGCTTAAGTCTAACAGAAAGATCCTTACCAGTCTGACCAACTTAAAATTTATCAATTTCCACAAGGCACTTTATAGATGCATCCAAGAGAAGATGCATCCAAGATTATCTGGTGAATTCCTGATTGATATTTTTTTATAGTATTATTGTTGCTGAAGGCAACATTTACATTAAAGGATTTAAGCAACATGGGAAGTAAAGTGAAATATTATATATATATATAATATATATATATATATATATATATATATATATATATAATATATTATATATATATATATGGAGCGGGTAGCTGGAAATCCTCCCCTCTTTTTTTTCAATTTTCTAAAAGAATAAACAGAGAAGGGGGCCAGGTGAGGATATTCCCTCAAAGGTCCAGTCCTCAGTTCTTAATGTTACCTCGCTAACGCGGGAAATGGCGAATAGTATGAAAGAAATATAAATATATATATATATATATTATATATATATATATATATATATATAATATTGTTGTGTGTGTGTGTGTACCAGTGCTCTACGGACCATTTCAGACAAAAAGTTTAAGAAACGGCTATTTTCATTGTTTGTGAAGTACAATAGCTTCTTTATGAAAGCATACACCTAGGTAAATGAGTCACCAGGAGCGTGCAGAAACTGGACTGGAAATATTGGGACATTTAAACCGTGACAACACCTGAGTAGCAGTTCTGGCGGCTGCAGGCTGGAACTCGATGTAAACAGTGTCTTTTCCACTGTTCACAAATTGTGCTTTTGTGTATTCAAGTGTTGTGTTGATACCCCATCCACCATCATAACACCGAGAAACTGTGTAAATAGTCCGAATTCTTGATGCTACATTTGCGGTGAATTGACAATCATATCGTAAAAACGTTCTTTCATTATAATATGCTATGATCATTATGATAAGCTATAATCATTACTTTGGTAGTAAAGTGGGTGACGAGGATGAAAGTTGGGCCCCCAATATTTGCCACAAGTCAGGCAAAAGGTTCACGCCATATACCTTTTGCCATTTCTATGGTTTGGAGAAGACCCAGAGATCCCGCTTCGGATTGCTACTCTTCCTGACAAATACAAATGGTATAACATCAAAATCCAAGCATCTACTATGAGGCCAGTGCTTCACACTCAGGAATCCCCTGCGCCAGACTCCGAGAAACATGACACTGAGTGACGATGAGTCTGGTGATGAGAAAGTAGTCCAAGTAGAGGACAATATGGATCCAACATTTGAAGCAAGCTGCTCAAGTGAACCACCTTTGCTGAGTCAAGGAAATCTTCATAATCTCTTCCGCAATATGAATGCCCAAAAGGCAAACTGAATTTTTTCTTCCAGGTTAAAGGTCTGGAATCTTCTCCAAAACGAAACTAAAGTCTTTTTTCGTGATCGCTATGTTGTTTTTAAAGAATTCTTCTCCCGTGAAGATGGTCCAGTGTTTTGCAATGATGTTCATTCTGTTATGAAGGCATTTGTCCACCATCATAACACATGAGCGACGCTTGTTTATTGACTCATCAAAAGTAAGTTTGAAAGCGGTTCTATTCTACAACGGAAAAAAGTTCCCCTCCGTTTCTTTTGGATGAAATTAAGTAAGGCACTTTTAAGTGGAATATATGTGGTGACCGAAAGGTTGTGGTAATTTTTCTAGGAAAACAACTTGGTTACACGAAGTTCTTTTGTTTCCTTTGTGAGTGGGACAACCGGGAAGAGAAAAGTCATTATGTAAAGAAAGTGTAGCCAGAACGAACATCTCTGACTTCATTGAAGACATATGTCATCAATTCTCCGTTTGTTGATCCTGAGAAAATCTTTTGCCTCCTTTGCGCACTAAGCTCGGCTTGATGAAGAACTTCGTCAAAGGTATGGATAAAACTGGTCGTGGATGTCACATATTTGTGGAATAAATTCTCCAGAATCAGTGATGCAAAAATCAAGGTGGGTGTTTTTGTAGGACCACAGATCAGGGAACTGCTTCGAGATGAAAAGTTCGATGAAGAGCTAAATGAAGATGAAACATCTTCAAGGCTGTCATTTAAGAGAGTTCGCAAAGATGTTTTGGGGAGTCTAAGATCAGACATCTACTGTGATGATGTTAAAGATCTATTGACTTCATATAAAGCTCTTGGGTACAATATGAGTCTACAAATTCACTTTTTGGACTCGCACTTACACATTTTTCCGGAAAATCTTGAGGCATTCAGTGATGAGCATGACGAAAGATTTCATAGGACATTTTGGATATTGAAAAGCGACACCAAGGAAAGTGGAGCCCCTCTATGTTGGCAGTATACTGCTGGACACGGAGTGATGTTCCCGAGGCCAAATATAGCCAAAAATCGTACACATACGTTTTAGAGGTGATTCTTTTTTTAAGTATAATACCTACATTATTTATAGATGAGTCATATACAAGTTTTGTAAGATTTGATTGCTCTGTCACTTAATGAACATGTCTGATAAAGTTCTAAAAACATTCGAATTCGGGGTGAAAAGTTCTCTGAGATCTACATAGTTTGTGGGACAAAAAAAGATTGACTTGTGTAATTAGAAAAACCGACATGAAGATGTTGAATATTTATTGGATATAGAAAACCTGTTATTCCAAAAACAGAAACGAGTAACGCCGATCTTTGGAAGACGCAGGAGTGAGGTGCGAGGGTGTCTAGCGTGTTACAATGCAGAAGGCCAAGCGTTACGGCAGCCTTGGAGAAGGGTAACTGTCGTTCGGATATGTAGTGTGAACTGCTTTGCAGAGTCTATGGAAGAACATGGGAGAACCAGATGACGGAGAACCTGATGGTCTATGACGAGGCTATCTGCTGGGGGAGAGCAGTAGGATGCTGCCAGGTCAATAAAGCAGAATGGCCTTGTCTCACCTAATACTTCCTCCGGCTCGTCGTGCTTAAGTGGAAGAAATTGATAACAAGTATAACGAAAGGTCTCTGCAGCTATAGGATGAGGCTTATGATAAAGGAAGTAAGAACGGCAACAGACCAGTGGGTCTTCTCAAAGTTGTTGCTGAATGATAGAAGGCATGAGATACACTTGTCTTCCTGTCTAAAGAGGCGTTAGATTTGGACTGGAAGAGAAGACATTTGTTAATTCTATTATTAAACGTGTCTACTGTGTTGCTTTCAACTAGTCTGACCGATAGATAATTTCATACGTGATCAATCCTGCTAAGCAGATCACTTCGCCTCATTCCTTTGTCCATTACTACGAGTGAACTCTGACTGGTCTAGCCTAATCAGCTGTTTGCACCGGGATTATCAAAGCCATAGAAAGCCTCTTCCAAATCACTCCCTAACTTCTTTTCTAAGCTGGCGGCTATCCTACTGTTCTGTCTGTATATGGCTACCGAAAGTGAAGACAGCATTCACGGTGGGGACGCACCATTGGACTTAAAATGAAGATTAAGGTTTTAGATTTGAAATCGGTTGCCATACCTGTGACACAACCTAGTATTTTCGATCACCTTTTTCACTGCATCTCTGGTGTGCTGCTTTGGCTTTGCCATCAAAGATTATGGCACTCAAACTTCTTCATTCAAACTGCTTTTGAAAAATTACGAAGAATAAGTGGCTCGAGAAATCTCCTTTCGTGGAGCTTAAATTTGTTTCCAGTAGAAGAAGACGCTGTGTTTCTACATGATCACCAACACCAGCTGGTTCACAGTGGGTCAGGCACCAACACCAGCTGGTCCACAGTGGGTCAGGCACCAACACCAGCTGGTCCACAGTGGGTCAGGCACCAACACCAGCTGGTCCACAGTGGGTCAGGCACCAACACCAGCTGGTCCACAGTGGGTCAGGCACCAACACCAGCTGGTCCACAGTGGGTCAGGCACCAACACCAGCTGGTCCACAGTGGGTCAGGCACCAACACCAGCTGGTCTGGTGAGCGGTGGTCGTTAAGTTTCTCACTTGTGTTAATGGTCGGTGGTGGCGACCGTGTTCCCGCCTCTCTGGTTGGGTGTGTTCAGATGATGGCTTTTCTTAGATTATTTATAATATTTCAGTTCGTTTTTAAGTCATTCGTTTTTCACGTATATGTGACTTGTGTGTACGTGTGCTCATGTGTGTGTGCTTGTTTCTCTTTGGTTTGTATCTTCAGAGGAACAACTTTCGTAAAAGAATTAACGTAACGTATGTTGAATATGTCACGCGTTGAACCGCGTTTACGAAACTAGAAAATGAATGGTTTGTTGGTAAATACATGACGTGTATAAGCTTCCTTGTCCATTCCCATACATAATGAAATACCGTCACTTAAAAGCTTAATTTGAATAAATCTACACATTTGTCACGCAATATATGAATACGTAATGAGTCCATAACACGGGGGAGACTCGACCACTGGACCATCTGTTACCACCCTGGCCACCATGCAGCAGCACCGTGACGTCACATTTAGTCTTCAACTTCCTGCTTGACAACTTTACTTCATCACTATGATTCCTTAAACCTTACGCCGTGTGATTTCCAAATGAATACAGATTAATCAATAACTGTAGTAAAAGTTGATAAAGAAAAAAACTATAACTATGTATTGCCTTTATGCTATTATATAGTAATTATCAATGTCTTCCATTTCTGACGAACGCATTCGAACGCGGTACTCAGCCTAAGTATAGAAAAGTAACTTCCTCGTGGAGGATGTAGTTACTAGTTACCCGCCAGGCACTGTGAGGGGTGGGATAAACAGCAAGATTTCTGTGTCTGATTTTGATGCTATTTAGTGGAGTACAGTGCCGTGTGAAAAAGAGTAATGTGTTGTAGGTGCTTGTGGGTAATGTTGCAAGAATTCTTTTAATACATTTGATTTGTGACTTGCATGACCCAGTTATCGTTCTTTACCTGTGAATACAAAGAAGTGAAGTGTAGTCCTGATTAACATGACCTGTTCTATCACCGCAAACTCTGGACTGAAAACGAAGATGAAGATGCGAACCTGAACAAACTCGGTTTGAAAGGTTAAGATAAGAATAGACGGTAAGCTTAGTTTACTGACGATTAGAAGGATGTGTCTGATGAGGTGTGAAGGGCTTGTCAGGGGAGGCCTGAAGGATGTGTCCTGTGAGATTTGAAAGGTGTGTCCGGTAAGGTTTGTCAGATAAGTATGAACGATGTGTCCGGGGAGGTTTGAAGGATGTGTTCGGTGAGGTTGGAAGGATGATTCTAGTGAAGTATGAAAGATGTGGTTGATGAGGTTTGAAAGATGTGTCCGGTGAGGTTTGAAGGATGATTCTAGTGAAGAATGAAAGATGTGTGTGATGAGGTTTGAAGGATGTGTCCGGTGAGGTTTGAAGGACATGTCCAATAATATTTGAAAGAAGTCATGCGAGGTTTGAAGGATGTGTATGGTTTGAAGGACGTATCCACTGAAGTATGAATTATGTGTCCGCTGAAGTATGAAGGATGTGTCCGCTTAAGTATGAAGGACGTGTCTGGTAAGGTTTGAAAGATGTGTCCACTGGAGTATGAAGGATGTGTCCAGTGACGTATGAATGTTTCGTCCGGTTTGAAAGATGTGTCCAGTGACGTATGAATGTTGCGTCCGGTTTGAAAGATGTGTCCAGTGAGGTTTGAAGAATATGTCCGGTAAGGTTTGAAGAAAGTGTCCGGTGAGTTATGAGGGATGTGTCCGGTGAGGTTGGAAGGAAACGTCTGGTGACGGTTGAAGGAAGTGTTAGGTAAAATGTGAATGATGTCTTCGGTGAGATATGAATGATGCGTCTGGTGAGGTATGAAAGATGTGTTCGGTAAAGTTTGAAGGATGTGTCCAGTGAGGTTTGAAGGATATGCCTGGTGTGGTATAAAGGATGTATCTAATAAGGTTTGAAGGATGTTTATGGTGAGGTTTGAAAGATGTGTCCGTTAAGACTCGAAGGATGTGTTCAGTGAGGTATTAAGGATGTGTCCGGTGTGTTTTGAAGGATGTCCTGTGAGGGTTGAAGGATGTGTCTTGTAAGGTTTGAGGGATGTATCCTTTAAGGTTTGAAGAATGTGTTTGGTGAGGTATGAAGGATATGCCCGATGAGGTTTGAATGATGTGTTCGGTAAGTTATGAAGGCTGAGCTTGGTGAAATGTGATGGGTGTGTCTGGTGAAGTATGAAGGATATATTCGAAGAGGAATGAAAGATGTGTCCGGTAAGTTTGCAGGACGGGTCTGGTGAAGTATGAAGGATGTGTCCGGTGAAGTGCGAAAGATGTGTCTCATGATTTGAAGGATGTGTCTAATGAGATACGAAGAATGTGTCCAGGAAGGTTTGAAAGATGTGTCTGGTGACTTTTGAAGGATGTGTCCGGTGAGGTTGAAGGATATATCCGGTGAAGTTTGAACGATTTGTTTGGTGAAGTGTGAAGGATGTGTCCGATGAGATTCGAAGGATGTGGCCTTTCAGGTTTGAAAGATGTGTCTAGTGGGGCTTGAAGGATGTTTCCTTTAAGGTTTGTTTTGTGAGGGATGAAATATATGCCGGGTGATGTTTGAATGATGTGTGCGGTAAGATACGAAGGATGTGTCCGGTAAGGTTTGAAGGATGTGTATGCTGAGGTATAAGGAATGTGTCCGGTGGTTTGAAGGATGTGGCCGGTGAGGTATGAAGTATATGTCCGGTGAGGGTTGAAGGATTTATCTGGTGAGTTTTGAAGGATGTGTCCCGAGGATTAAAGGATAAGTCCAGTATGGTTTTAAGGACGTATACGATGAGGTTTAGAAGATGTGTCCAGTGATGTTTGAATGATGCGTCCGATAAGGTTTGAGGATGTGTCTATTAAGGTTTGAAGGAAGTATTCGGTAAGGTGTAAAGGATATGCACAATAAGGTTTGAAGGATGTGTCCGGTAAGGTTTGAAGGATATGAAGAGTGTGTCCGGTAAGGTTTGGAGGATATGTCCGGCAAGGTTTAAAGGATGATTCTGGTGAAGTATGAAGGATGTGTTTGGTGATGTATGAAGGATGTGTTCGGTGATGTATGAATGATGCATCCGGTAAGGTTTGAAGGATATGTCTAATGATTTGAAGGATGTGTCTCATGAGATACGAAGGTTTAAAGGATTTGTCTGGTGAAATTTGAAGGATGTGTCCGGTAAGGTTTGAGGGATGTGTCCGGTAAGCTTTGAAGGATGATTCTTGTGAAGTATGAAAGATGTGTCCGTTGAGGTATTAATGATGTGTCTTGTAAGGTTTGAAGGATGTGTCCGTTAAGACTCGAAGGATGTGTTTGGTAAGGTGTGACGGATGTGTCCGATGAAATTTGAAGGATGTTTCTGTTGAGGTTTGAAGGATGTGTTCGGTGAAATATGAAAGATGTTTCCGGAAAAGTATGAAGGATGTGTCCGGTGAGGTATGAAGGATGTGTCCGGTGAGGTTTGAATGATATGTCCAGTGCAGTATGAAGGATGTGTCCGGTGAGGTATGAAGGATGTGTCCTGTGAGATTTGAGTGATGTATCCGGTGAGGTATGGATGATGGGATGATGTTTCAGGTAAGATTTGAAGGATTTGTCCGATGAAGTATGAAGAATGTGTCCAGTGAGTGAGGCATGAAGGATGCGTCCAGTGAAGTATGTAGGTTATGTCCGGTGAGATGTAAATGATGTGTCCAGCGCCGGTGAGGTTTGAAGGACGTGTCTGGTATAGTTTGAAGGATATATCCTTTGAGGTTTGAAGGATGTGTCCCGTTACGTTTGAAGGTTGTGTCTGGTGAGGTTTGAAGGATGTGTTGTGAACTGTGAAGGATGTGTCCGCTTATGTTTGAAGTTTGTGTCTGGTAAGACTTGAAGGCTGTGTTCGTTGATGTTCAAAGCATGTGTCCGGTTAGGTATGAAGGATGTGTCCGGTGACATATAAAGATGTATCTGTTCTGGTGTAAATGATGTATTCCTGAAGGACATATCATGTATGGTGTAAGATACAGATCATTTTGGCGCTGACTGTATCAATAGCGAACACTCTGGAGAACTTGCAAATTGGGACTGGCGGTGTTACTTGTGTTGCTCATTCTGTTGCAGTAGTTACTTGAAATAAAAGTTGAGTTCCCGCACATATAATGTAGGTACAGAAGATGTGTGCAGAGACAGCAGATACCTTAGGTAAAACTCATGAAGCACTGCTCAGGATGTCACTAGACAGAGGCAGATCTCTTGTCAAGGAAATGGAAAAGGACAATTGTCACACCTATGTATAAGAATGAAAGCCGGGAACACAGTGAACTACAGACCAATTTCGGTGACATTTGTTGTTTGTAAGGTTGAAAGATGAGAAATTGTCTAAGAGAGAGAGAGAGAGAGAGAGAGAGAGAGAGAGAGAGAGAGAGAGAGAGAGAGAGAGAGACGCACCGTTTTAACAAAAGGAGGTCGTTGTAGCGAACCTTTCAGTTTTCTATAAGAGGGTAAGCTCTGTCTTAAACAAGAAGGAAGACTGTTGGACTGTTTGCATCAACTGCCAGAAGGCATTTGAAACTTTACCGCACGAGAAGCTGATGACGAAGCTGGATCACCAGGCAGGAATAAAGGGAAAAGTAATTTGATAGATTATCTCTGTGGAAGGGAACAAAGGAGCATTCTTCAGACAGGTCGAGATGAACCAGCAGAGTGCCACAGGGTTCTGTTCTTGGACCCTCACTATTCTTGATCTATGTGCATGACCTGTATGACGTATGGACTCCTGCTACCTGAATATATATGCAGATGATTCAAAGGTCATGAGGGGAATAAAAAGTGAGGATGATTTTGTCAGCTTGCAAGGATACCTAAACAGACTTTACAGTAGTGAGTATAAGACAAAATGAATGAAGTCCTCAATATGAGTATTTTCATATAGAAAATACGCTTCAGTACTCTGTGTGGGGACTTGGAAGTCGACATCGTCCCTACCTTTGGTTAGAGTCCTATATCAAGAGTAGTTAAAGAGACAAATTGTTTGTCGGCAGATGTCATAATAGCTTTTAAGTACATGGATAAAAAAATGACCAAATTCTTCATATCCTACCTTTGGCCATGACTAGAATATGCTTCTCAAGTTTGGCAACCGCGCCACAAGAAGCACAAAACGCTAATAGAGGACGTCCAAAGGAGGACAGTGAAAATGGCACCAGCATTAAAGTAGCTGAGTTTCATAGAAAGGCTAGAAGCTTTAAATCTGCCTACTTTGGAAGAGAGAAGAGCGAGGGGTGACATGATCAAACTCTTTGAAACAGGTCGATGATGTAGACAGTGAACAGTTCGAGAAATGTAAGGATAGAACAACCGGATGAAAGATATAAGGAAGTACAATGACAGTACATGGTACAACAATTTAAAGAGTTGTGTGATAGAGATATTGACGAGAGTGGGTCCATGACTGCAAAACTCATTCCGCGTACAGTCCAAATAGGTAATTTGAAATAAGTGATACACAAACACATATCCACGCCCAGATTGTCTGTATATACACTGTTCACAAATTCACATCCACACCTCACATTCGTACATCCATGTTACTTGCACACTCACACACACACGCACACACACACACACACACACACACACACACACACACACACACACACACACACACACACCAAGCTGAAGCAGCCCAGGGAACCAAATTCAGACTTACATACTTCCACAGCAAACCACATGCCGTACCGCTCACACGCCCATCCTGTCCTTATCATAACTAGAAGCTGATACAGTGAAAGATAATCTTCTGTGATGTGATGCCAGCTGGGTGTGTGTGATATGTTCCCAGACGCGGAACGCATTGTTGAGGCTGCTTATACAGAAGGGAATTCGTAACTGTGCTGGTGAAAAAGTGTAGAGTTATCTTATATAAGATAAAGAAAAAGAAATGCTCCTATTAAAGGTTAAGTCACAGTTAAACGTGGTATTAAAAACTATATGACAAAAACTTTTCTTAATTGAAATTAAGGACTTTGGATGACGACCTGGTTTGGTCAACTGGCAAGGTTTAGGGGACAGATATCCCTGGGTGTGACCTACAGTTATGCTGACCTCTGTGACCCAAGGAAAAACTTAGACCAGGCAAGAGACTGCAATGAACTGGTTCCTGAACGCTGAACCAAATATCCAAAGTGATATTCACGTGATGAAGTCCCTCGCTTAGATGTTAAGATACAGGCGGTGAGCGTCGACCGAGAGTAGCCATCAGTTAGCAGTCCTTCACAACAGCAATCATTTTGGGAGTGTCCTGTACTGGAGAGTGAAGTGAGGTCACATTTCTGTGGATGGGTCACGCGGGGTCACCTGCGCCTGGCCCGTGATATGACCCTCCCGCTGCTGCTGCTCCTCATCTCCCTCCTACCTCACGTTCGGCATCATGTTGTCATGGCGCGACCACTCCCAGGTAAGCAATCAAATAATCTTCCTTTCCTTCTCAACAACTACTATATCATTGTTTCAGTCGCTTTATTTGTATAGAAAAGTGATAATCTTTGATGTTTTCACAACATTTTCGAACATGATACGTTTTGACACTTTCCTTTTGAGTACGTTTATACAAATGTGAATTCACAAAACCTTTCTGATAATCAAATCATATTCAATCTGTAAAATTCTAGAAGGCCGATTGTTCAATGCACATTATTGATTACCATAGCTGAAGCTAGTGTGTTGACTAGGCTATATCATTATTTTTCTTATCTGGGTTAACCATAGATTGTTCTGTGTCTGTTAAGACAATTTCAACCTTGACCACTTGAGTAAATATGTCATCTGAGCATACTGAATCAAATAGGTACATGTGAGAAAATATTTGTAGAACGAAGAATTAGGACTGGCAACAAGATAGCGGAGTTTTAGGAAGAGGAATGACATATAAAATCTGGTAAGAAGTGGGAGTATTTATTTATTTATTTATTTATTTATTTATTTTGCTTTGTCGCTGTCTCTCGCGTTAGCGAGGTAGCGCAAGGAAACAGACGAGAGAATGGCCCAACCCGCCCACATACACATGTATATACATACATGTCCACACACGCACAATATACATACCTATACATCTCAATGTACACATATATATACACACACAGACATATACATATATACACAGGTACATAATTCATACTGTCTGCCTTTATTTGTTCCCATCGCCACCTCGCCACACGTGGAATAACAACCCCCTCCCTCCTCATGTGTGCGAGGTAGCGCTAGGAAAAACACCAAAGGCCCCATTCGTTCACACTCAGTCTCTAGCTGTCATGTAATAATGCACCGAAACCACAGCTCCCTTTCCACATCCAGGCCCCACACACTTTGTATGGTTTACCCCAGACGCTTCACATGCCCTGGTTCAATCCATTGACAGCACGTCGACCCCGGTATACCACATCGTTCCAATTCACTCTATTCCTTGCACGCCTTTCACCCTCCTGCATGTTCAGGCCCCGATTACTGAAAATCTTTTTCACTCCATCTTTCCACCTCCAATTTGGTCTCCCACTTCTCCTCGTTCCCTCCACCTCTGACACATATATCCTCTTGGTCAATCTTTCCTCACTCATTCTCTCTATGTGACCAAACCATTTCAAAACACCCTCTTCTGCTCTCTCAGCCACACTCTTTTTATTTCCACACATCTCTCTCACCCTTACATTATTCACTCGATCAAACCACCTCACACCACACATTGTCCTCAAACATCTCATTTCCAGCACATCCACCCTCCTGCGCACAACTCTATCCATAGCCCACGCCTCGCAACCATAAAACATTGTTGGAACCACTATTCATTCAAACATGCCCATTTTTGCTTTCCGAGATAATGTTCTCGACTTCCAAACATTCTTCAAGGTTCCCAGAATTTTCGCCCCCTCCCCCACCCTATGATTCACTTCCGCTTCCATGGTTCCATCCGCTGCCAGATCCACTCCCAGATATCTAAAACACTTCACTTCCTCCAGCTTTTCTCCATTCAAACTTACCTCCCAATTAACTTGACCCTCAACCCTACTGTACCTAATAACCTTGCTCTTATTCACATTTACTCTTAACTTTCTTCTTTCACACACTTTACCAAACTCAGTCACCAGCTTCTGCAGTTTCTTACATGAATCAGCCACCAGCGGTGTATCATCAGCGAACAACAACTGACTCACTTCCCAAGCTCTCTCATCCACAACAGACTGCATACTTGCCCCTCTTTCCAAAACTCTTGCATTCACCTCCCTAAGAACCCCATCCATAAACAAATTAAACAACCATGGAGACATCACACACCCCTGCCGCAAACCTACATTCACTGAGAACC
>NC_092244.1:22883270-22918270 GCF_036320965.1 Panulirus ornatus | reverse complement strand
GTGTGATGTCTCCATGGTTGTTTAATTTGTTTATGAATGGGGTTGTTAGGGATGTGAATGCAAGAGTTTTGGAAAGAGGGGCAAGTATGAAGTCTGTTGGGGATGAGAGAGCTTGGGAAGTGAGTCAGTTGTTGTTCGCTGATGATACAGCGCTGGTGGCTGATTCATGTGAGAAACTGCAGAAGCTGGTGACTGAGTTTGGTAAAGTGTGTGAAAGAAGAAAGTTAAGAGTAAATGTGAATAAGAGCAAGGTTATTAGGTACAGTAGGGTTGAGGGTCAAGTCAATTGGGAGGTAAGTTTGAATGGAGAAAAACTTGAGGAAGTAAAGTGTTTTAGATATCTGGGAGTGGATCTGGCAGCGGATGGAACCATGGAAGCGGAAGTGGATCATAGGGTGGGGGAGGGGGCGAAAATCCTGGGAGCCTTGAAGAATGTGTGGAAGTCAAAAACATTATCTCGGAAAGCAAAAATGGGTATGTTTGAAGGAATAGTGGTTCCAACAATGTTGTATGGTTGCGAGGCGTGGGCTATGGATAGAGTTGTGCGCAGGAGGATGGATGTGCTGGAAATGAGATGTTTGAGGACAATGTGTGGTGTGAGGTGGTTTGATCGAGTAAGTAACGTAAGGGTAAGAGAGATGTGTGGAAATAAAAAGAGCGTGGTTGAGAGAGCAGAAGAGGGTGTTTTGAAATGGTTTGGGCACATGGAGAGAATAGTGAGGAAAGATTGACCAAGAGGATATATGTGTCGGAGGTGGAGGGAACGAGGAGAAGTGGGAGACCAAATTGGAGGTGGAAAGATGGAGTGAAAAAGATTTTGTGTGATCGGGGCCTGAACATGCAGGAGGGTGAAAGGAGGGCAAGGAATAGAGTGAATTGGATCGATGTGGTATACCGGGGTTGACGTGCTGTCAGTTTATTGAATCAGGGCATGTGAAGCGTTTGGGGTAAACCATGGAAAGCTGTGTAGGTATGTATATTTGCGTGTGTGGACGTATGTATACACATGTGTATTGGGGTGGGTTGGGCCATTTATTTCGTCTGTTTCCTTGCGCTACCTCGCAAACGCGGGAGACAGCGACAAAGCAAAAAAAAAAAAAAAAAAAAAAAAAAATATATATATATATATATATATATATATATGTATATGAATGTAGGTTTGCGGCAGGGGTGTGTGATGTCTCCATGGTTGTTTTAATTTGTTTAAATGGATGGGTTGTTAGGGAGGTGAATGCAAGAGTTTTGGAAAGAGGGGCAAGGATGAAGTCTGTTGGGGATGAGAGAGCTTGGGAAGTGAGTCAGTTGTTGTTCGCTGATGATACAGCGCTGGTGGCTGATTCATGTGAGAAACTGCAGAAGCTGGTGGACTGAGTTTGGTAAAGTGTGTGAAAGAAGAAAGTTAAGAGTAAATGTGAATAAGAGCAAGGTTATTAGGTACAGTAGGGTTGAGGGTCAAGTCAATTGGGAGGTGAGTTTGAATGGAGAAAAACTGGAGGAAGTGAAGTGTTTTAGATATCTGGGAGTGGATCTGGCAGCGGATGGAACCATGGAAGCGGAAGTGGATCATAGGGTGGGTGAGGGGGCGAAAATTCTGGGAGCCTTGAAGAAAGTGTGGAAGTCGAGAACATTATCTCGGAAAGCAAAAATGGGTATGTTTGAAGGAATAGTGGTTCCAACAATGTTGTATGGTTGCGAACCGTGGACTATGGATAGAGTTGTGCGCAGGAGGATGGATGTGCTGGAAATGAGATGTTTGAGGACAATGTGTGGTGTGAGGTGGTTTGATCGAGTAAGTAACGTAAGGGTAAGAGAGATGTGTGGAAATAAAAAGAGCATGGTTGAGAGAGCAGAAGAGGGTGTTTTGAAATGGTTTGGTCACATGGAGAGAATGAGTGAGGAAAAATTGACCAAGAGGATATATGTGTCGGAGGTGGAGGGAACGAGGAGAAGAGGGAGACCAAATTGAAGGTGGAAGGATGGAGTGAAAAAGATTTTGTGTGATCGGGGCCTGAACATGCAGGAGGGTGAAAGGAGGGCAAGGAACAGAGTGAATTGGAGCGATGTGGTATACCGGGGTTGACGTGCTGTCAGTGGATTGAATCAAGGCATGTGAAGCGTCTGGGGTAAGCCATGGAAAGCTGTGTAGGTATGTATATTTGCGTGTGTGGACGTATGTATATACATGTGTATGGGGGTGGGTTGGGCCATTTCTTTCGTCTGTTTCCTTGCGCTACCTCGCAAACGCGGGAGACAGCGACAAAGCAAAAAAAAAAAAAAAGAATATATATATATATATAAAAGAAGTGGATTTGCTAAAGTTAAAACCTAGGAAACATAAGATTGGGTGTAGAACTGTAAACTATTAACTGCCATTATGAGGAACGTTATAACTGGTAAAGCTGTGAGTGTAAGTATGGTCATGGTGTATGGAAGATACAATTCATCCTATCTCCTATCTGGGTGAAAATTCATGTTTACAGTAATAAAAGGAGGAGAGAGAGAGAGAGAGAGAGAGAGAGAGAGAGAGAGAGAGAGAGAGAGAGAGAGAGAGAGAGAGAGAGAGTACTAACTTACGAGTACTTACAATGAAATTGCGCCAAAATTCAGGGCTTGCGTGTAGAGCAGGGAAATATAAAATTACGAAGAACTAATATTGTAAGTACGAGTTGTCAAGTGTGGATGGGGAAGAAAGAAGAGAGAGTTACCTGGGGCAAGGAAGTGAAACTTGACTGCCATTGAAGTGCCTCTTTGCAGTTCGGTAGCTGCTCCTACCTAAGAACCTACCTACCTACGAGTACATACCACGAGATCTTGCTGGATGTAACGAGGCTTTTGCTCAGCTGCCACCTGCATTATATAATTGTTGATTCTTGGTTCATATGGGACTGATATTCAACAATATGTCAAGTTTTCTTTTAAACATTTATGTGGTTATTCCCCATATGTTTCTCATTTTTCATGGCAGTACATTGATTAATCGTTGTAGCTTCCTGGCTGGGCTGTCATATTTTCGTCTGATTTATTTACGGTATGTTCCATAGTATTCTTGAAGACTTGACAACTCTTTGTCTTCTCTCTTGTAAGGCTTAACACATTTTCTTTCATATAGAGTTAGAGAGAGCGAGAGTGAGTACACAGTGGAAGGTATATGAATAAGGCACCAAAAACACACTTCTAGAAAATCTTCTACATGAATTAGAAATCTATACACGCTTCAGCCTCCTTTTCCATCTCCAATTATCCCTTCCCCTATCCAAAGGTCTTCATCTTCTTCTCTAACTATCCTATTAAAAAGTTGGAATCCTGAGAAAGTGTCGTGTAGTAATAATGACGATTAAAGATGGAAATGTCAGAATAGTTAACCAAATAAGGATATTGTGAATGAAATGCTGAGATGATTTGAGCATATTCCAAGGCTAGAGTCAAGAGAGATGAGGAAGATTGTACGAGTCAGGTGAAAAGAAATAGCAGAAGTGAGGTTAAGATCCTTACATGCGGGAGACTGTGGCTGTTACATAGAGTAGACATGTCGAGGATATGAAAGAGATTCCTACAGTTGTGGTATGTGGAGAGGACCCACCGTAATACATACTGGAAAACCGTTTATACTTGACTGAGGTAAATGCATAGCAACTACGTATATTCTTACTCCTTATTGTGAGAGCTTTCTGATACGAAACATCATTTGTAATGATGCTTAAAAAGTGTCATATGAAGTCACACATGGATCGTGATTTTAATAAGAATTTTCTCCATGTACACGTGATCTTCACGACAGTGACCTTGTGTGTGTGCATCATAGCTGAAGGTTGGTTCCATGCAGTGGAAGTCTAGAGTTTCGTGGAACAAGAATTCCACCCAAATGTCAGCGCTCACTTGGTCAATATTTCAACTCGGGATCTTCGTCTATGCGCGCTATACCTCATGACCTTTACACCTTAGACATTTAGAAACACCACATCTAGGCCAGTGCAGTATCTACATGCAAATTCGTAAAGTGGTTTATCAGTAAATCTGACTTTGTCACCAATTCATCTAGATAAGTAAGTACAGGAATATCTTACAGTTAATTTGCATATAGTCAATTGTAACAATTGTTTCAAAGTTTTTATGTACCCAAAGATAAACCCGCCTCACAGCTTCTCTGAATCCGTCTCAAGGCTTCCAAGAAGCGACCGAAGAAACGAGTGCAGTTAATGCAATGATGAAATACAAGTCGTCCTGGGAAGTGGATTCCTAGAAATGAAGAATAACTGCCAAGTACGTTTTACTTCCCGTAGATGGTGGTTGGTGTTTATTGCTCTCGTTTGATTGCGATTATATTTTGACATATATTGAAGAGATGTCCGCATTTTATTAACGTATGGCTTTATTTTCGTTATGTGTTATGTCATAAACTATTTATTTCTAATAGTGATTAGAAAACCATTTTTTATTTGTTTTATAATAATATAATATATATATATATATATATATATATATATAATATATATATATATATATATATATATATATATATATATATATTTTTTTTTTTTTTTTTTTTTTGCCGCTGTCTCCCGCGTTTGCGAGGTAGCGCAAGGAAACAGACGAAAGAAATGGCCCAACCCACCCCCATACACATGTATATACATACGTCCACACACGCAAATATACATACCTACACAGCTTTCCAGACGCTTCACATGCCTTGATTCAATCCACTGACAGCACGTCAACCCCGGTAAAACCACATCGCTCCAATTCACTCTATTCCTTGCCCTCCTTTCACCCTCCTGCATGTTCAGGCCCCGATCACACAAAACCTTTTTCACTCCATCTTTCCACCTCCAATTTGGTCTCCCTCTTCTTCCCCGTTCCCTCCACCTCCGACACATATATCCTCTTGGTCAATCTTTCCTCACTCATTCTCTCCATGTGCCCAAACCATTTCAAAACACCCTCTTCTGCTCTCTCAACCACGCTCTTTTTATTTCCACACATCTCTCTTACCCTTACGTTACTTACTCGATCAAACCACCTCACAACCACACATTGTCCTCAAACATCTCATTTCCAGCACATCCACCCTCCTGCGCACAACTCTATCCATAGTCCACGCCTCGCAACCATACAACATTGTTGGAACCACTATTCCTTCAAACATACCCATTTTTGCTTTCCGAGATAATGTTCTCGACTTCCACACATTCTTCAAGGCTCCCAGAATTTTCGCCCCCTCCCCCACCCTATGATCCACTTCCGCTTCCATGTTCCATCCGCTGCCAGATCCACTCCCAGATATCTAAAACACTTCACTTCCTCCAGTTTTTCTCCATTCAAACTCACCTCCCAATTGACTTGACCCTCAACCCTACTGTACCTAATAACCTTGCTCTTATTCACATTTACTCTTAACTTTCTTCTTTCACACACTTTACCAAACTCAGTCACCAGCTTCTGCAGTTTCTCACATGAATCAGCCACCAGCGCTGTATCATCAGCGAACAACAACTGACTCACTTCCCAAGCTCTCCATCCCAACAGACTTCATCCTTGCCCCTCTTTCCAAAACTCTTGCATTCACCTCCCTAACAACCCCATCCATAAACAAATTAAACAACCATGGAGACATCACACACCCTGCCGCAAACCTACATTCACTGAGAACCAATCACTCTCCTCTCTTCCTACACGTACACATGCCTTACATCCTCGATAAAAACTTTTCACTGCTTCTAACAACTTGCCTCCCACACCATATATTCTTAATACCTTCCACAGAGCATCTCTATCAACTCTATCATATGCCCTTCTCCAGATCCATAAATGCTACATACAAATCCCATTTGCTTTTCTAAGTATTTCTCACATACATTCTTCAAAGCAAACACCTGATCCACACATCCTCTACCACTTCTGAAACCACACTGCTCTTCCCCAATCTGATGCTCTGTACATGCCTTCACCCTCTCAATCAATACCCTCACATATAATTTGCCAGGAATACTCAACAAACTTATACCTCTGTAATTTGAGCACTCACTCTTGTCCCCTTTGCCTTTGTACAATGGCACTATGCACGCATTCCGCCAATCCTCAGGCACCTCACCATGAGTCATACATACATTAAATAACCTTACCAACCAGTCAACAATACAGTCACCCCCTTTTTTAATAAATTCCACTGCAATACCATCCAAACCTGCTGCCTTGTGCGCGGCTTTCATCTTCCGCAAAGCTTTTACTACCTCTTCTCTGTTTACCAAATCATTTTCCCTAACCCTCGCACTTTGCACACCACCTCGACCAAAACACCCTATATCTGCCACTCTATCTGTTAATTGACAGGCGCGCGAAAGAGAGACTTTTGGATGTTAATGTGCTGAGAGGTGCAACTGGAGGGATGTCTGATCATTATCTTGTGGAGACAAAGGTGAAGATTTGTATGGGTTTTCAGAAAAGAAGAGTGAATGTTGGGGTGAAGAGGTGGTGAGAGTAAGTGAGCTTAGGAAGGAGACTTGTGTGAGGAAGTACCAGGAGAGACTGAGTACAGAATGGAAAAAGGTGAGAACAATGGAAGTAAGGGGAGTGGGGGAGGAATGGGATGTATTTAGGGAATCAGTGATGGATTGCGCAAAAGATGCTTGTGGCATGAGAAGAGTGGGAGGTGGGTTGATTAGAAAGGGTAGTGAGTGGTGGGATGAAGAAGTAAGAGTATTAGTGAAAGAGAAGAGAGAGGCATTTGGACGATTTTTGCAGGGAAAAAATGCAATTGAGTGGGAGACGTATAAAAGAAAGAGACAGGAGGTCAAGAGAAAGGTGCAAGAGGTGAAAAAAAGGGCAAATGAGAGTTGGGGTGAGAAGTATCATTAAATTTTAGGGAGAATAAAAAGATGTTCTGGAAGGAGGTAAATAAAGTGCGTAAGACAAGGGAGCAAATGGGAACTTCAGTGAAGGGCGCAAATGGGGAGGTGATAACAAGTAGTGGTGATGTGAGAAGGATATGGAGTGAGTATTTTGAAGGTTTGTTGAATGTGTTTGATTATATATATATATTTTTTTTTTTTTTTTTTTGCTTTGTCGCTGTCTCCCGCGTTTGCGAGGTAGCGCAAGGAAACAGACGAAAGAAATGGCCCAACCCACCCCCCCTACACATGCCTTGATTCAATCCACTGACAGCACGTCAACATCCGGTATACCACATTGCTCCAATTCACTCTATTCTTTGCCCTCCTTTCACCCTCCTGCATGTTCAGGCCCCGATCACACAAAATCTTTTTCACTCCATCTTTCCACCTCCAATTTGGTCTCCCTCTTCTCCTCGTTCCCTCCACCTCCGACACATATATCCTCTTGGTCAATCTTTCCTCACTCATTCTCTCCATGTGACCAAACCATTTCAAAACACCCTCTTCTGCTCTCTAAACCACGCTCTTTTTATTTCCACACATCTCTCTTACCCTTACGTTACTTACTCGATCAAACCACCTCACACCACACATTGTCCTCAAACATCTCATTTCCAGCACATCCATCCTCCTGCGCACAACTCTATCCATAGTCCACGCCTCGCAACCATACAACATTGTTGGAACACTATTCCTTCAAACATACCCATTTTTGCTTTCTGAGATAATGTTCTCGACTTCCACACATTCTTCAAGGCTCCCAGAATTTTCGCCCCCTCCCCCACCCTATGATCCACTTCCTCTTCCATGGTTCCACCCGCTGCCAGATCCACTCCCAGATTTCTAAAACACTTCACTTCCTCCAGTTTTTCTCCATTCAAACTCACCTCCCGATTGAATTGACCCTCAACCCTACTGTACCTAATAACCTTGCTCTTATTCACATTTACTCTTAACTTTCTTCTTTCACACACTTTACCAAACTCAGTCACTAGCTTCTGCAGTTTCTCACATGAATCAGCCACCAGCGCTGTATCATCAGCGAACAACAACTGACTCACTTCCCAAGCTCTCTCATCCCCAACAGACTTCATACTTGCCCCTCTTTCCAAAACTCTTGCATTCACCTCCCTAACAACCCCATCCATAAACAAATTAAACAACCATGGAGACATCACACACCCCTGCCGCAAACCTACATTCACTGAGAACCAATCACTTTCCTCTCTTCCTACACGTACACATGCCTTACTTCCTCAATAAAAACTTTTCACTGCTTCTAACAACTTGCCTCCCACACCATATATTCTTAATACCTTCCACAGAGCATCTCTATCAACTCTATCATATGCCTTCTCCAGATCCATAAATGCTACATACAAATCCATTTGCTTTTCTAAGTATTTCTCACATACATTCTTCAAAGCAAACACCTGATCCACACATCCTCTCCCACTTCTGAAACCATACTGCTCTTCCCCAATCTGATGCTCTGTACATGCCTTCACCCTCTCAATCAATACCCTCCCATATAATTTGCCAGGAATACTCAACAAAGTTATACCTCTGTAATTTGAGCACTCACTCTTATCCCCTTTGCCTTTGCACAATGGCACTATGCACGCATTCCGCCAATCCTCAGGCACCTCACCATGAGTCATACATACATTAAATAACCTTACCAAGCAGTCAACAATACAGTCACCCCCTTTTTTAATAAATTCCACTGCAATACCATCCAAACCTGCTGCCTTGCCGGCTTTCATCTTCCGCAAAGCTTTTACTACCTCTTCTCTGTTTACCAACTCATTTTCCCTAACCCTCTCACTTTGCACACCACCTCGACCAAAACACCCTATATCTGCCACTCTATCATCAAACACATTCAACAAACCTTCAAAATACTCACTCCATCTCCTTCTCACATCCCCACCACTTGTTATCACCTCCCCATTTGCGCCCTTCACTGAAGTTCCCATTTGCTCCCTTGTCTTACGCACTTTATTTACCTCCTTCTAGAACATCTTTTTATTCTCCCTAAAATTTAATGATACTCTCTCACCCCAACTCTCATTTGCCCTTTTTTTCACCTCTTGCACCTTTCTCTTGACCTCCTGTCTCTTTCTTTTATAAGTCTCCCATTCAATTTCATTTTTTCCCTGCAAAAATCGTCCAAATGCCTTTCTCTTCTCTTTCACTAATACTCTTACTTCTTCATCCCACCACTCACTACCCTTTCTAATCAACCCACCTCCCACTCTTCTCATGCCACAAGCATCTTTTGCGCAATCCATCACTGATTCCCTAAATACATCCCATTCCTCCCCCACTCCCCTTACTTCCATTGTTCTCACCTTTTTCCATTCTGTACTCAGTCTCTCCTGGTACTTCCTCACACAAGTCTCCTTCCCAAGCTCACTTACTCTCACCACCCTCTTCACCCCAACATTCACTCTTCTTTTCTGAAAACCCATACAAATCTTCACCTTAGCCTCCACAAGATAATGATCAGACATCCCTCCAGTTGCACCTCTCAGCACATTAACATCCAAAAGTCTCTCTTTCGCGCGCCTGTCAATTAACACGTAATCCAATAACGCTCTCTGGTCATCTCTCCTACTTACATAAGTATACTTATGTATATCTCGCTTTTTAAACCAGGTATTCCCAATCATCAGTCCTTTTTCAGCACATAAATCTACAAGCTCTTCACCATTTCCATTTACAACACTGAACACCCCATGTATACCAATTATTCCCTCAACTGCCACATTACTCACCTTTGCATTCAAATCACCCAACACTATAACCCGGTCTCGTGCATCAAAACCACTAACACACTCATTCAGCTGCTCCCAAAACACTTGCCTCTCATGATCTTTCTTCTCATGCCCAGGTGCATATGCACCAATAATCACCCATCTCTCTCCATCAACTTTCAGTTTTACCCATATTAATCGAGAATTTACTTTCTTACATTCTATCACATACTTCCACAACTCCTGTTTCAGGAGTATTGCTACTCCTTCCCTTGCTCTTGTCCTCTCACTAACCCCTGACTTTACTCCCAAGACATCCCCAAACCACTCTTCCCCTTTACCCTTGAGCTTCGTTTCACTCAAGGCCAAAACATCCAGGTTCCTTTCCTCAAACATACTACCTATCTCTCCTTTTTTCACATCTTGGTTACATCCACATATATATATATATATATATATATATATATATATATATATATATATATATATATATATATATATATATATATATTATATAAATATATATAATATGTATATATATTATACTTTGACGCTGTCTCCCGCGTTAACGAGATAGCGCAAGAAAACAGACGAAAGAATGGCTCAACCTACCCACATACACATGTATATACCTAAACACCCCCACACGCACATATACATACCTATACATTTCAACGTATACATACATATACATACACAGACATATACATATATACACATGTACATATTCATACATGCTGCCTTCACCCATTCCTGCCTCTACCCCGCCACACATGAAATGACACCCCCCTCCCCACGCGTGCGCGCGAGGTATCGCCAGGAAACAACAAAGGCCACATCCGTTCACACTCAGTCTGCAGCTGTCATGTGTAATGCACCGAAACCACAGCTCCCTTTCCACATCCACGCCTCACAAAACTTTTCATGGTTTACCCTAGAAGCTTCAATGCCCTGGTTCAATCCATTGACAGCACGTCAACCCCTCTGTATACCACATCGATCCAATTCATTCTATTCCTTGCCCTCCTTTCACCCTCCTGCATGTTCAGGCCCCGATCACACAAAATCTTTTTCACTCCATCTTTCCACCCCCAATTTGGTCTCCCACTTCTCCTCGTTCCCTCCACCTCCGACACATATATCCTCTTGGTCAATCTTTCCTCACTCATTCCTCCGTGTGCCCAAACCATTTCAAAACACCCTCTTCTGCTCTCTCAACCACGCTCTTTTTATTTCCACACATCTCTCTTACCCTTACGTTACTTACTCGATCAAACCACCTCACACCACACATTGTCCTCAAACATCTCATTTCCAGCACATCCATCCTCCTGCGCACAACTCTATCCATAGCCCACGCCTCGCAACCATACAACATTGTTGGAACCACTATTCCTTCAAACATACCCATTTTTGCTTTCCGAGATAATGTTCTCGACTTCCATACATTCTTCAAGGCTCCCAGAATTTTCGCCCCCTCCCCCACCCTATGATCCACTTCCTCTTCCATGGTTCCATCCGCTGCCAGATCCACTCCCAGATATCTAAAACACTTTACTTCCTCCAGTTTTTCTCCATTCAAACTTACCACCCAATTGACTTGACCCTCAACCCTACTGTACCTAATAACCTTGCTCTTATTCACATTTACTCTTAACTTTCTTCTTTCACACACTTTACCAAACTCAGTCACCAGCTTCTGCAGTTTCTCACATGAATCAGCCACAGCGCTGTATCATCAGCGAACAACAACTGACTCACTTCCCAAGCTCTCTCATCCACAACAGACTTCATACTTGCCCCTCTTTCCAAAACTCTTGCATTCACCTCCCTAACAACCCCATCCATAAACAAATTAAACAACCATGGAGACATCACACATCCCTTCCGCAAACCTACATTCACTGAGAACCAATCACTTTCCTCTCTTCCTACACGTACACATGCCTTACATCCTCAATAAAAACTTTTCACTGCTTCTAACAACTTGCCTCCCACACCATATATTCTTACTACCTTCCACAGAGCATCTCTATCAACTCTATCATATGCCTTCTCCAGATCCATAAATGCTACATACAAATCCATTTGCTTTTCTAAGTATTTTCTCACATACATTCTTCAAAGCAAACACCTGATCCACACATCCTCTACCACTTCTGAAACCACACTGCTCTTCCCCAATCTGATGCTCTGTACATGCCTTCACCCTCTCAATCAATACCCTCCCATATCATTTACCAGGAATACTCAACAAAGTTATACCTCTGTAATTTGAGCACTCACTCTTATCCCTTTTGCCTTTGTACAATGGCACTATGCACGCATTCCGCCAATCCACAGGCACCTCACCATGAGTCATACATACATTAAATAACCTTACCAACCAGTCAATAATACAGTCACCCCCTTTTTTAATAAATTCCACTGCAATACCATCCAAACCTGCTGCCTTGCCGGCTTTCATCGCCCGCAAAGCTTTTACTACCTCTTCTCTGTTTACCAAATCATTTTCCCTAACCCTCTCACTTTGCACACCACCTCGACCAAAACACCCTATATCTGCTACTCTATCATCAAACACATTCAACAAACCTTCAAAATACTCACTCCATCTCCTTCTCACATCACCACTACTTGTTATCACCTCCCCATTTGCGCCCTTCACTGAAGTTCCCATTTGCTCCCTTGTCTTACGCACTTTATTTACCTCCTTCCAGAACATCTTTTTATTCTCCCTAAAATTTAATGATACTCTCTCACCCCAACTCTCATTTGCCCTCTTTTTCACCTCTTGCACCTTTCATATATATATATATATATATATATATATATATATATATATATATATAATATATATAATATATATATATATATACTTAAGAAATATCATTGTTATAATAACTGATGAATACAATTGCATAATGATATAAGACTTACTCACGATCTATTATGAATACTCATTTCTTGGATTCAACCCATGATCCACAAGCAAGATAAATTCGTTCCGTCGTCGTTAAACTTTATTTTAGTCTTATAGGAAGTCAAGAGTAAGTCATAAAATGGCTCTGGTATAAGTCTCCCGATATTCAGTGTCATATGAGCCTCACCAATGAACTTAAAAGTATTAGTTCCTTTAAACTGTGCAATTTGTGTAGTGAGCCGCACAGTTTTATAGATGGCTGAAGTTGGTCAGTTACTGTTGCGTGGATATAAAAAAATTGGCATTTGTATAAACCGTGTTTAGCCTGGTCACAAACACGGCAGTATAGGTAACGTAGCTCTTAACTGCCAAATTACCACTCTAGAAACTATTTAGAACAGAGCCACTTGTTTAAATCACAACCACTTGAGGATATAATAATCTTTTCAGTAGATGGTAAGTAGTTAAGAGAATTAACCATCGCGACAACCAAGCAGATAATTAACGTGATTATTATATGCTGATGATTTCCTAAGTAACTAATACAACCATTCTGACAACGTTGTAATGGTTATTGGAATTGTTCTGGCAAGCTGCATGTGTTACGTGACAGGAAACAGTACACAAACGCCGCCTGAAAACTTATATAACATGTCAGCAAATAATCAGCGATTCTCAGCTTTCACAGATTTCTTGGTCGACTTCGATGTTAGCATTGGTATATAATGGTCCTTCTAAATCCGTGCCTGTTTATCACCTAGCAGCTTCTCAGTCTGTGTATCGTGTATTCTTTTAACCTAACTAGTAAGCGGGGTTGGCGTAAGGGGAATTGGGTTGTACGGAAACACTTGGCTTTCACCAGTTATCTTTGCTTCCGAACATGGTCATCTCGATTTAACCAAGTCGTAAATGGCTACCTCAGTACCGCCTCTTCCAGCGTCCATATGGTGAATAGCGGTTAGAAGAACATGAAGAAATGTATCTCGTGTCTCGTGGCTTTCATGCCATTGTTTTTGGAGTAGTAGGTTCACATTGGTAAGCTGCTTATTGGCCTTCAACATTGTTTAATGGATAATAAAAGATGATTGCTTCGCGCACTGCATACTGTCTTAATGAATGCATCTGTGAGTTGTGACTTGGCTAACCTCATAGGTTAGGTAGGAAGAAGTTGGCTCGTTTGGGTGTTGAGAAGACAGGTGGCTCCGAGGTTGGTCTGCTTATACGAATTTGAGGTCCACGATGTGGCCTGTGGAAGATCACCGGAAGACGCGGAAAAATGTTCCATAACGCTCACTATGATAATACCATCCCGAGTACAAGATATGTAACAAATCACTGTTCTGGAGGTAAATAAAGCTACTCAGTTTTATTTAGAATACAATCAACCTGAGTATCTGGCTGTATTTATTTTGATACAGAAAGTCTGGCGCAGAAATTGTTTAACTCAGTCTTCTCATGCTTTATATTTGTCATGCGCTATATATAGTAAGAGACTACTCAAAAACTTCGTATCTCATGTTCTTAACTCTAACACTATATTCTGAGAGGTTCTTTGTGTGATAAGTGGAGGAACCAAGGGAGAGGCTGAGGAGATGGAAGGCTGGAATGAAAGAGACTTTGAGGTGATGGAGGATGAAAGACTGTATCGTTGTGGAATCAGAGAGGCAATGTGCAATCACAGGGTAAACCATAATGCGATCAAGGTAAATCACAGAGCAGTCTGTAGGGCTTGGCTGCAGATGTTAGGCTTGGGTTTTGATACGTTAGATATGATACTTAGAGAGGAGATGTGCGGGTATCATTGAGGTCATCGTTCGTTTGTTCCTGACGCTACATTGCCAAAGCAGGAAAGGCTTTTGATTATAAAACAGTATGTATGATGGACAGATCTTTGGAATTTGATGTACGTACTTAAAACTATAAGCTGATCTCATTAGGCATAATTGCTAGCATAAACATTAGAAAACTGAAAACATTATATGATAATTTTGCACTTGTTCATTCTGTGAATTTTTCCCATATACAATATCACCCAATTTGATATGAAGGACTGTGTTGAATTGCTAATGCTTTTGATATCATCATTACCCCATGAAGTGCGTTTTTTAACTTCCAAACACTGTCTTTCCTTTTCAGGAACGAATTGCTTTCTTCTGAAAATAACCAAATGCACTCATAAGCTGACGATTCTGCTCTGCATTCCTTCACATCCTTCATTTCTGTTCTTTCTCCCACTTCATCTACTTCTCTTCGCGACACAACTTCCTCATAATATCCGAGTTGGTCATACTATCTCGGTGGGGTAGACGAAATCTAGTTAAGTTTAATGTTTCCATGACTCAGTTTTTGCTGATTACATTATCGAAAATTCCCACAATCCTTCCTCTCTCCTTCGACGGTTCTGTGATTCCACCTCTTGTATCATCCACTCTATCTTGGAAACCCAACCGTACGGAAATAGCTAAGTCTGCCTCTGATAAACTGGGAATCCAGTTTAGATGTCGAAATTTCTTGCGAACGATTGCTCCATATTTGACACGGTTGAGTTGAATACGATCCGACTTATAAACTCTTCCAGGCTAAATTCATAACTTGACCCACTTGCCGGACATTGCAATGTTAGTTCACTTTTCCTTTCTAGAGGTATGCTTTTTTTTTCTTTTTTGTTGTTGTTGCTGAGAGCTGGCTGCTTGTGTGCCCCCACTATAAGCTAGACCACGCAATACTCGGCAAGCTGCTGCGTCACATGATTATGTGTCGCCCAATTTGATAACTGTATTTACCCTCCACCTCATGTCTTCCCAGTAACAGTGACCTGGCACCTTTTAAAAGACAGGTTTTTCAGTGCCTCCAGTATTCGTAAATTATTGTTTTTCGTCCCTTCTTTTTCTTTCAGTAACCTCTTTAAATTTTAATTAAGGTCCGGGCTTGATGTGGATTTTTGTCCATGGGTGGTGTCTACATGTGTCTAAATGTGTGTGGATGTAACCAAGTTGAGAAGGAAGGAGAAATAGGTCGCATGTTTGAGGGAAGAAATCTGGATGATTTGGCTCTGAGTTAAACGAAACTCAAGGGTAAAGGGGAAGAGTGGTTTGGGAAAGTCTTGACAGTAAAGTCAGGGGTTGGTGCTCGGACAAGAGCTAAGGAAGGAGTAGCACTACTCCTGAAGCAGAAGTTGTGGGAGTATGTGACAGAGTGTAAAAAAGTAAATTTTAGATTGATGTGAGTAAAAGTGAAAGTGGATGGAGAGAGATGGGAGATTATTGGTGCCTATGCACCTGATCATGAGAAGAAAGATCATGATAGGCAAGTGTTTTGTGAGCAGCTTAGTGAGTGTGTTAGCAGCTTTGATGCACGAGACCGGGTTATAGTGATGGATGTATTAACTGCGAAGATAAGTAGTGTGGCAGTTGAGGGTATAATTGGTGTACATGTGGTGTTGAGTGTTGTAAATGTAAATGGTGAAGAGCTTGTGGATTTGTGTGCTGAAAAAAGACTGGTGATTGAGAATACCCGGTTTAAAAATGAGATATACATAAGTGTACATATGTGAGTAGGAAAGATGGCCAGAGGGCATTATTGGATTACGTGTTAATTGATAGGCGTGTAAAAGAGAGACTTTTGTAAGTTAATGTGCTGAGGGGGGCAGCTGGAAGGATATCTGATCATTATCTTGTGGAGGCGAAGGTGAAGATTTGTAGAGGTTTTCAAAAAAAAAAAAAAAAAAGAGTGAATGTTGTGGAGAAGAGAGTGGTGTAAGTAAGTGAGCTTCCAAAGGAGTCTTGTGTGAGAAAGTGCCAGGAGAGATTGAGAGTAGAATGGCAAAAGGTGAGAGCAAATGATGTGAGGGAAGTGAGTGACGGAAAGGGATGTATTTAGGGAAGCAGTGATGGCTTGCACAAAAGATGCTTGTGGCATGAGAAAGGTCGGAGGGGGCAGATTAGAAAGGGTAGTGAGTTATGGGATAAAGAGGTAAGGTTGTTAGTGAAAGAAAAAAGAGAGGTGTTTGGATGATACTTGCATGGAAGTGGTGCAAGTGACTGCGAGATGTATAAAAGAAAGCGGCAGGAGGTCAAGGGAAAGGTGTAAGGATTGAAAAAGAGAGCAAATGAGAGTTGGGGTGAGAGAGTATCATTACACTCTAGGGAGAATAAAAAGATGTTTTGGAAGGATATAACGTGCATAAGACAAGGGAACATATGGAAACATCGGTGAAGTGGGCAAGTGGAGAGGTAATAAGAGGTAGCGATGAAGTGGGAAGATGGAGTGAGTATTTTGAAGGTTTGTTGAATGTGTTTGATGATAGAGTGATAGGGTGTTTTGGTCGGGGTGATGATGTGCGAAGGGAGAGGGTCTGGGCGAATGGTTGGGTAAAGAGAGAAGAGGTAGTGAAAGCTTTGCGGAAGATGAAATCCGGCAGGGCGGCGGTTTTGGATGGTATTGCAGTGGAATCTATCAAAAAAGGGGATGACTGTGTTGTTGATTGGTTGATAGTGCCATTGTACAAAGGTAAAGGGGATAAGGGTGAATGTTCAAACTACAGAGGCATAAGTTTGTTGAGTATTCCTGGGAAATTGTATTGGAGGGTATTGCTTGAGAGGGTGAAGACATGTAGAGAGCATCAGACTGGGGAAGAGCAGCGTGGTTTCCGAGGTGGTAGAAGATGTGTGGATCAGGTGTTTGCTTTGAAGAATGTATGTGAGAAACACTTAAATAAATAGATGGATTTGTATGTTAGCATTTATGGATCTGGAGAAGCCATATGATAGGGTTGATAGGGATGCTTTGTAGAAGATTTTAAGATTATATGGTGTGGGAGTTAAGTTGCTAGAAGCGGTGAAAAGTTTTTACCAATGATGTAAGGCGTGTGTATAAGCAGGAAGAGAGAAAAGTGAATGGTTCCCAGTGAATGTCGGTTTGCGGCAGTGGCGTGTGATGTCCCCATGGTTGTTTAATTTGTTTATGGATGGGGTGGATAAGGAGGTAAATACAAGAGCTTTGGAGAGAGGGGCGAGGATGCAGTCTCTTGTGGATGAGAGGGCCTAGCAAGTGAGTCAGTTGTTGTTCGAAGATGATAAAGCTCTAGTGGCTGTTTTGTGTGAGAAACTTCAGAGGTTGGTGACTGAGTTTGGTAAAATGTGTGAAATGAGAAACTTTAGGGTAAATGTGAATAAGAACAAAGTTATTAGGGGTTCAGTCGGGTTGAGGGACAAGTTAATTGAGAGGTAAGTTTGAATGGAAAAAATTGGAGTAAGTGAAGTGTTTTAGATATCTAGGGGTGCACTTAGGAGAGGATGGAACAATGGAAGCGGAAGTGAGTCACAGGGTGGAGGAGGGGGCGAAGGTTCTGGGAGCGATGAAGAATGTGTGGAAGGAGAGAACGTTATCTCGGAGAGCAAAAATGGATATGTTTGAAGGAATAGTAGTTCCAACAATGTTATATGGTCGTGAGGCTACAGATAGGGTTGTGCGGAGGAGGGTGGATGTGTTGGAAATGAAATGCTTGAGGACAATATGTAGTGTGAGGTGGTTTGATCGAGTAAGTAATTAAACGGCAAGAGAGATGTGTGGTAATAAAAAGTGTGATTGAAAGAACAAAAGAGGATGTGCTGAAATGGATTGGTCACATGGAGAGAATGATTGAGGAAGGATTGACAAAGAGGGTATATGTGTCAGAGGTAGAGGGAACGAGGAGAGGCAGGAGACCAAATTGAAGGTGGAAGGATGGTAGTGGAAAGATTTTGAGCGATCGGGGCCTGAACATACAGGAGGGCGAAAGGCGTGCAAGGAATAGAGTGAATTGTAACGATGTGGTATACCTGGGTCGACGTGCTATCAATGGATAGAGCCAGGGGATGTGAAGCGTCTGGGGTAAACCATCGAAAGTTTTGTAGGGCCTGAATATGGAAAGGGAGCTGTGGTTTCAGCGCAATATACATGGCAGCTAGTGTGAACGAATGTGTCCTTTTTTGTCTTTTCCTAGCGCTAACTCGCTGAAGTAGCGGGCAGTGATGCTTTTTCACTCCATCCTTCCACCGGCAATTTGGTCTCTTGCTTCTCCTTGCCCCTCCACCTCTGTCACATATATCATCCTTGTTAGTCTTTCCTCATTCATTATATCCATATGTTCAAACCACTTCAACACAACCACTCTCCCAACCACACCATTTTATTTCCGCACATCTCTCTCATCTTTTCATTACTTGCTCGATCAAACCACCTCAGACCATATATTCTCCTCAAACATTTCATTCCCAACACATTCACCCCTTTCCGCACATCCCTGTCTATAGCCCATGCCTCGCAACCATATAATATTGACTGAACCACTGTTCCTTCAAAACATTCCCATTTTTGCTCTCCGAGATAACGTTCTCGCCCTCCACACATTCTTCAATGCTCCCAGAACCTTTGCCCCCTCCCCCACCCTGTGACTCACTTCCGCTTCCATGGTTCCATCCGCTGCTAAGTCCACTCCCAGATATATAAAGCACTTCACTTCTTCCAGTTTTTCTCCATTGAAACTTATCTCCCAGTTAGCTTGTCCCTCAACCCTACTGAACCTAATAACCTTGCTCTTATTTACATTTACTCTTAGCTTTCTTCTTTCACACACTTTTCCAAACCTAGTCACCAACTTCTGCAGTTTCTGACCCGAATCAGCCACCAGCGCTGTCTCATCAGCGAACAACAACTGACTCACATCCCAAACCCTCTCATCCACAATAGACTGCATACTTGCCACTCTCTCCAAAACTCTTGCATTCACCTCCCTAACAACCCCATCCATAAACAAATCAAACAACCATTTGAGACGTCACGCACCCCTTCCGCAAACCGACATTCACTGGAAACCAATCACTTTCCACTCTTCCTACTCTTTCACATGCCTTACATCCTTGGTAAAAACTTTTCACTGCTTGTAACAACTTACCTCCCACACCATATACTCTTGATACCTTCCACAAAGCATTACTCTCAACCCTATCATATGCCTTCTCCAGATCCATAAATGCAGAATACAAATCCATTTGTTTTTCCAAGTATTTCTCACATACATTCTTCAAAGCAAACACCTGATCCACACATCCTCTACCACTTCTTAAACCACACTGATCTTCCCCAATCTGATGCTCTGTACATGCCTTTACCCTCTCAATCAATACCCTTCCATATAATTTCCCAGGAATGCTCAACAAACTTATACCTCTACAATTTGTACAATCACCTTTATCACCTTTGCCTTTGTACAATGACACCATGCATGCATTCCACCAATGCTCAGGCACTTCATGAACCATACATACACTGAATATCCTTACCAACCAATCAACAGCACAGTCACCCAGTTTTTTGATAGATTCCACTGCAATACCATCCAAACCTGCTGCCTTGCTGGTTTTCGTCATCTACAGAGTTTTCACTACCTCTTCTTTGTTTACCAAACCATTCTCCTTAACCCTCTCACTTCACACACCACCTCGACCAAAACACCCTATATCTGCCACTCTATCATCAAAGACATTCAACGAACCTTCAAGATACTCTCTCCAGCTCCTTCTCACTTCATCACTACTTGGTATTACCTCCCCATGAGCCCCCTTTACCGAGGTTCCAATTTGTTCTCTTGTGTTGCAAACTATATTTACCTCTTTCCAAAATATCTTTTCATCCTCCCCAAAATTATGTGGTACTCTTTCACCCCAACTCTCATTTGCCCTGTTTTTCACCTCGTGCACCTTTCTCTTGACCTCCTGCCGCTTTCTTTTATACATCTTCCAGTCATTTGCACTACTTCCCTGCAAAAATCGTCCAATGCCTCTCTCTTTTCTTTCACTAAAAATCTTACTTCTTCATTCAACCACTCACTCCCCTTTCTAATCTTCCCACCTCCCATCTTTCTCATGCCACAAACTTCTTTTGCACAAGCCATCACTGCTTCCCTAAATACATCCCATTCCTCCTCTACTCCCCTTATGTATGCTCATATATCCATTATTACTAATCTCAACATGACAGGGTTAAATTATCATCGTTTTATTCTATGTTCCTTAGGGCATTACGTATTTGCAGTCCAGAGTTTATTGATGATGAGTTTAAGAAGGTTTAAGTCAAAGTACCCTAGATCTTTCATTGATAGATCCCTTAAGTTAGCAAAGAAATCATTTTATAGAGTTGAGTCCAAACCTCCCACTGACACCAAGAATCTTTTAGTTCTCCCATTTAATGATAATTTTACTTTACTTCCCATGTTGCTTTAATCCTTTAATGTAAATGTTGCCTTTAGCAATAATGATACTATAAAGAATAGCTTAATCAGGAATTAACCAGAAAATTCTCTTGGATGCCTCTATAAAGTGCCATGTAGAAATTGTGATAAATTTTATGTTGGGCAGACTGTAAGGATCTTTCTGTTAGACTTAAGCAACATAATTATAGTATAAGAGCGGGACAGGAATCAAATGCCTTGTTTAATCACGTTGAAAACTATGATCATTGTATTGACTGGAGTAATGCCATCTCAGTTATGAACTCTAACTCCATTTCCACGAGAAATATCATTGAATCTTCTATTATTGAATACACAAAGAATTATAATCTTAATATTAGTGATGGTCTATACAAATTAGATAACTTCATTGTTGATAGAATTTGTAAAATGATAAGTTTATGAACGTTCGTTGTCTGTCTTGGACAATGGCATGTTTCCCATACGGCATTCTAGCTTCGTCTCTTCGATGTATAACAACTGACTGTTATATTTCTCTCTTGTCTCTCCCCTGATGATGTGATTATTACACGAGAGTGCACTTGGGAACTTATCTTGTTTCATTTTCCCTGTGGACTCATCGAAATATATATATATATATATATATATATATATATATATATATATATATATATATATATATATATATATATATATATATATATATATATATATATATATACCTAAAGCATACAGTTGGTGTTAGGCAAGGCCACGAGGCATAATTGGGTTTATTATCTTCAACATTCCAAGCACTATATTTGTGTAATCATGAAAACTACAGATGCAAGGCACAGACCCTACTCACTGTGGGAGAAGCTTATAGATATAACAGTAACAGCAATAATTTTTTTTCGTACTTGTCTGCTATTCCAGCATGAATGAGGTAGCACAAGGAACAAAGAAAAGGCTTTATTATCACACATACATTCTCTTGCTGTCAAGTGTAATGCACCAAAACCACAGCCCCATATCAATAACCTGGCCTCGCAGAGCTTTCAATATTTTCCCGAGTTTCCTTAGCTGTTTCATATGCCCTCGTTCAGTTCACTAACAGCATATCACCCTTTGTATGTGACATCACTCGAATTCACTTTATTCATGCAATAAATGATGTGTAATATGCAATCACCTGGAATGCAATAAGTGTACTTAGGGAAGATGTATGTATTTTTAAATAATTTTTCTTATTTAATGTGGCATACTAGAGTACTGAGATATAGATATGACTGTTACTGATATTGCCTTAAAATATTTGGAATGCTTGGGACCTGTAAGTTGTCTGTATTTCATTTTTCTTTATTCTCAATTCCTGAGTTTATTTGAAAGATACTCAAAATCTTACTTGTTGTGCATTGAGCACATTTTTCCTTGGGTATCACATCAATATGATGGTGTACTTCTCTTATTTGTGCTGTTTTTCTCATAGGACTGTGGTGGCGAGTATGGCAGGCAATACATATGTATACTGCTCAAGTTCTTTTTCATTTCTAAAAAAAATTTCAACATTTTTTTGAGCTGAAGTTATTAGGATTCTGATGTCCAGATTATTGACATATCTGTTCCAGCTTATAAGTCAGACAGTACTGGAATGATTGTCAAGAAAACACTCTCAACCTATGTATCGAGATGAATAGGGTATAAAATGACATTAGAGAGAAGACTAAGAGTTTACATAATGCACAGGGCATAGAAAGCAGTAAGGCAAAACTATGGTGTGAAAGAGCATGTAAGCAGGAAAGCTATGTGGATGAATCTGCAGCATTCTTCCAATCCTAAGTGTGGTATAAACGACATACATAAGCAGAGGAGATAGGTGGATTTTGACAGATGTAAAACAACCTAATTTCAGCTATTTCTCTCAGTAATTAAACAGGAGTGATTTTAAAGTTAAATTCTTTATGAGCTTAAACAGAATTACTTTTAAAGTTAAATTCTATCAGCTTATAAGGCTTTCAATTAAACCTAGGCATGGTGGACTTTCAGTAGCTTATGATGTTACTAAAGAAAAGGAGATTAATGTCTTAAAGTTAACAAAGCCAGTATATCAAAGCAGGACTACAATTAAATCACAATGAATTCGATTGCTCATCCCTCATCATTATATGTTCCTGTTGGTGAAATTCCGTTTAATTATCCTTTAAAAAAGCATCTTTCAATATGAATGCTACCTGGCTGCATGTAGGAAATGCCCTGTTCATCATAAATGGGTATACAGTAGTTGTAGTCCTGAAAATATATATTTTTCATGATTCTGAAAATTGTACATTTTTTTCTTAGGAATGAATGCATTTCTTCATTCTAGGAATTATCCAATTGTAATAGTAAAGAAAATAAAAAACTCAAAAACTTGCATCTGGAATGTTAGTAATGCTAATTAAGTTAAACTGTATTGTTGATAAGGTTACTTACTATACTCTACTATAGAAAATGTTAATTATCCCGGTAAAAAGGAAATTCTGCTGCAGCTCATTTGAATAAGAACTGGTTGTTATAAAATTCTGAGAGTTAAAACTCTGAACTGATTAATAAGTGTAGGTGCTTCAGAATCCTAAGAGGTAGAGCATGAAAATGATAAGGAAGCCTTTCTTTTTTAATAGTGATACTTCCCACGTATTCCTTGCGTGTCGTAGAAGGCGACTAAAACGGAAGGGAGCGGGGGGCTGGAAATCCTCCCCTCTCGTTTTTTTTTTTTAATTTTCCAAAGGAAAAAACAGAGAAGGGGGCCGGGTGAGGATGTTTCCTCAGAGGCCCAGTCCTCTGCTCTTAACGCTACCTCGCTGACGCGGGAAATAGCGAATAGTATATATATATATATATATATATATATATATATATATATATTATATATATATATATATATATATATATATATATATATATATATATATATATATATATATATAACCCAGATTAGAGGAGACAAAGAATGCTGCACACGTACTCCTTGTGTATCAAGAAGGCGGTCGAGAGGGATGAGTCTGCAAGGTTAGAAATCTTTTCCTACTGTATTACCCTCCAAAAGGAGGAACAGAGAAAGGAACCAAGTGAGGATTAATACCCCTAAGGCTCAGTCATCTGTTTTTGACGATAAGTCTCTCACACGGGAAATTGCGAATATATATATATATATATATATATATATATATATATATATATATATATATATTATATATATATATATATATAATATATATATATATTTATTTTTTTTTTTTTTTTTTATACTTTGTCGCTGTCTCCCGCGTTTGCGAGGTAGCGCAAGGAAACAGACGAAAGAAATGGCCCAACCCACCCCTCCATACACATGTACATACACACATCCACACACGCAAATATACATACCTACACAGCTTTCCATGGTTTACCCCAGACGCTTCACATGCCTTGATTCAATCCACTGACAGCACGTCACCCCTGTATACCACATCGCTCCAATTCACTCTATTCCTTGCCCTCCTTTCACCTCCTGCATGTTCAGGCCCCGATCACACAAAATCTTTTTCACTCCATCTTTCCACCTCCAATTTGGTCTCCCTCTTCTCCTCGTTCCCTCCACCTCCGACACATATATCCTCTTGGTCAATCTTTCCTCACTCATTCTCTCCATGTGCCCAAACCATTTCAAAACACCCTCTTCTGCTCTCTCAACCACGCTCTTTTTATTTCCACACATCTCTCTTACCCTTACGTTACTTACTCGATCAAACCACCTCACACCACACATTGTCCTCAAACATCTCATTTCCAGCACATCCATCCTCCTGCGCACAACTCTATCCATAGCCCACGCCTCGCAACCATACAACATTGTTGGAACCACTATTCCTTCAAACATACCCATTTTTGCTTTCCGAGATAATGTTCTCGATTTCCATACATTCTTCAAGGCTCCCAGAATTTTCTCCCCCTCCCCCACCCTATGATCCACTTCCGCTTCCATGGTTCCATCCGCTGACAGATCCACTCCCAGATATCTAAAACACTTCACTTCCTCCAGTTTTTCTCCATTCAAACTCACCTCCCAATTGACTTGACCCTCAACCCTACTGTACCTAATAACCTTGCTCTTATTCACATTTACTCTTAACTTTCTTCTTCCACACACTTTACCAAACTCAGTCACCAGCTTCTGCAGTTTCTCACATGAATCAGCCACCAGCGCTGTATCATCAGCGAACAACAACTGACTCACTTCCCAAGCTCTCTCATCCCCAACAGACTTCATACTTGCCCCTCTTTCCAGGACTCTTGCATTTACCTCCCTAACAACCCCATCCATAAACAAATTAAACAACCATGGAGACATCACACACCCCTGCCGCAAACCTACATTCACTGAGAACCAATCACTTTCCTCTCTTCCTACACGTACACATGCCTTACATCCTCGATAAAAACTTTTCACTGCTTCTAACAACTTGCCTCCCACACCATATATTCTTAATACCTTCCACAGAGCATCTCTATCAACTCTGTCATATGCCTTCTCCAGATCCATAAATGCTACATACAAATCCATTTGCTTTTCTAAGTATTTCTCACATACATTCTTCAAAGCAAACACCTGATCCACACATCCTCTACCACTTCTGAAACCGCACTGCTCTTCCCCAATCTGATGCTCTGTACATGCCTTCACCCTCTCAATCAATACCCTCCCATATAATTTACCAGGAATACTCAACAAACTTATACCTCTGTAATTTGAGCACTCACTCTTATCCCCTTTGCCTTTGTACAATGGCACTATGCACGCATTCCGCCAATCCTCAGGCACCTCACCATGAGTCATACATACATTAAATAACCTTACCAACCAATCAACAATACAGTCACCCCCTTTTTTTAATAAATTCCACTGCAATACCATCCAATCCTGCTGCCTTGCCGGCTTTCATCTTCCGCAAAGCTTTTACTACCTCTTCTCTGTTTACCAAATCATTTTCCCTAACCCTCTCACTTTGCACACCACCTCGACCAAAACACCCTATATCTGCCACTCTGTCATCAGACACATTCAACAAACCTTCAAAATACTCATTCCATCTCCTTCTCACATCACCACTACTTGTTATCACCTCCCCATTTACGCCCTTCACTGAAGTTCCCATTTGCTCCCTTGTCTTACGCACTTTATTTACCTCCTTCCAGAACATCTTTTTATTCTCCCTAAAATTTACTGATAGTCTCTCACCCCAACTCTCATTTGCCCTTTTTTTCACCTCTTGCACCTTTCTCTTGACCTCCTGTCTCTTTCTTTTATAGATATTAATATATATATATATTATATATATATATATATATATATATATATATATATATATATATATATATATATATATATATATATATATATATATGTATATATATATATATATATATATATATATATATATATATATATATATTGGAAAGAATCAGAATTTTGCGCGTGATCAAGATATTCCTATGAGTCCACGGGGAAAATGAAACACGAAAAGTTCCTAAGTGCACTTTCGTAAAATAATCACATCATCAGGGGAGACACAAGAGAGAAATATAACAGTTAGTTGATATACATGAAGACAATCACACACACACACTTTATATATATATATATATATATATATATATATATATATATATATATATATATATATATTATATATATATATATATATATATATATATATATCCTTCTTCTTCTTCTAAACTATTCGCCATTTCCCGCGTTAGCGAGGTAGCGTTAAGAACAGAGGACTGGGCCTTTTTTGGAATATCCTCACCTGGCCCCTCTGTTCCTTCTTTGGGAAAATTAAAGAAAAAGAGAGGGGAGGATTTCCAGCCCCCCGCCCCCTCCCCTTTTAGTCGCCTTCTACGACACGCAGGGAATACGTGGGAAGTATTCTTAATCCCCTATCCCCAGGGATAATATATATATATATATTATATATATATAATATATATATATATATATATATATATTATATATACATATTTTTTTTTTTTTCTTTTTACTTTGTCGCTTTCTCCCGCGTTTGCGAGGTAGCGAAAGGAAACAGACGAAAGAAATGGCTCAACCCAGCCCCATACATAATGTATATACATACACGTCCACACACGCAAATATACATACCTATACATCTCAATGTACATATATATATATACACACACAGACACATACATATATACCCATGCACACAATTCACACTGTCTGCCCCCATTCACTCCCATCGCCACCTCGCCACACATGGAATACCATCCCCCTCCCCCTCATGTGTGCGAGGTAGCACTAGGAAAAACAACAAAGGCCCCATTCATTCACACTCAGTCTCTAGCTGTCATGCAATAATGCCCGAAACCACAGCTCCCTTTTCACATCCAGGCCCCACACAACTTTCCATGGTTTACCCCAGACGCTTCACATGCCCTGATTCGATCCACTGACAGCACGTCAACCCCGGTATACCACATCGATTCAATTTACTCTATTCCTTGCCCTCCTCTCACCCTCCTGCATGTTCAGGCCCCGATCACACAAAATCTTTTTCACTCCATCTTTCCACCTCCAATTTGGTCTCCCACTTCTCGTTCCCTCCACCTCCGACACATATATCCTCTTGGTCAATCTTTCCTCACTCATTCTCTCCATGTGCCCAAACCATTTCAAAACACCCTCTTCTGCTCTCTCAACCACGCTCTTTTTATTTCCACACATCTCTCTTACCCTTACATTACTTACTCGATCAAACCACCTCACACCACACATTGTCCTCAAACATCTCATTTCCAGCACATCCACCCTCCTGCGCACAACTCTATCCATAGCCCACGCCTCGCAACCATACAACATTGTTGGAACCACTATTCCTTCAAACATACCCATTTTTGCTTTCCGAGATAATGTTCTCGACTTCCACACATTCAAGGCTCCCAGGATTTTCGCCCCCTCCCCCACCCTATGATTCACTTCCACTTCCATGGTTCCATCCGCTGCCAGATCCACTCCCAGATATCTAAAACACTTTACTTCCTCCAGTTTTTCTCCGTTCAAACTTACCTCCCAAATGACTTGACCCTCAACCCTACTGTACCTAATAACCTTGCTCTTATTCACATTTACTCTTAACTTTCTTCTTTCACACACTTTACCAAACTCAGTCACCAGCTTCTGCAGTTTCTCACATGAATCAGCCACCAGCGCTGTATTATCAGCGAACAACAACTGACTCACTTCCCAAGCTCCCTCATCCACAACAGACTTCATACTTGCCCCTCTTTCCAAAACTCTTGCATTCACCTCCCTAACAACCCCATCCATAAACAAATTAAACAACCATGGAGACATCACACACCCCTGCCGCAAACCTACATTCACTGAGAACCAATCACTTTCCTCTCTTCCTACACGTACACATGCCTTACATCCTCGATAAAAACTTTTCACTGCTTCTAACAACTTGCCTCCCACACCATATATTCTTAATACCTTCCACAGAGCATCTCTATCAACTCTGTCATATGCCTTCTCCAGATCCATAAATGCTACATACAAATCCATTTGCTTTTCTAAGTATTTCTCACATACATTCTTCAAAGCAAAACACCTGATCCACACATCCTCTACCACTTCTGAAACCGCACTGCTCTTCCCCAATCTGATGCTCTGTACATGCCTTCACCCTCTCAATCAATACCCTCCCATATAATTTACCAGGAATACTCAACAAACTTATACCTCTGTAATTTGGCACTCACTCTTATCCCCTTTGCCTTTGTACAATGGCACTATGCACGCATTCCGCCAATCCTCAGGCACCTCACCATGAGTCATACATACATTAAATAACCTTACCAACCAATCAACAATACAGTCACCCCTTTTTTTTAATAAATTCCACTGCAATCCCAAATCCATCTGCTGCCTTGCCGGCTTTCATCTTCCGCAAAGCTTTTACTACCTCTTCTCTGTTTCCCCAAATCATTTTCCCTAACCCTCTCACTTTGCACACCACCTCGACCAAAACACCCTATATCTGCCACTCTGTCATCAGACCATTCAACAAACCTTCAAAATACTCATTCCATCTCCTTCTCACATCACCACTACTTGTTATACCTCCCATTTACGCCCTTCACTGAAGTTCCCATTTGCTCCCTTGTCTTACGCACTTTATTTACCTCCTTCCAGAACATCTTTTTATTCCCCCTAAAATTTACTGATAGTCTCTCACCCCAACTCTCATTTGCCCTTTTTTTCACCTCTTGCACCTTTCTCTTGACCTCCTGTCTCTTTCTTTTATAGATATATATTTATATATATATATATATATATTATATATATATATATATTATATATATATATATATATATATATATATATATATATATATGTATATATATTAATATTATATATATTATATATATATATATATATATATTGGAAAGAATCAGAATTTTGCGCGTGATCAAGATATTCCTATGAGTCCACGGGGAAAATGAAACACGAAAAGTTCCTAAGTGCACTTTCGTAAAATAAATCACATCATCAGGGGAGACACAGAGAAAAATATAACAGTTAGTTGATATACATGAAGACAATCACAACACACAAAATTATATATATATATATATATATATATATAATATATATATATATATTTATTATATATATATATATTATTATATATATATATTTTATATATCCTTCTTCTTCTTCTAAACTATTCGCCATTTCCCGCGTTAGCGAGGTAGCGTTAAGAACAGAGGACTGGGCCTTTTTTGGAATATCCTCACTGGCCCCCTCTGTTCCTTCTTTGGGAAAATTAAAGAAAAAGAGAGGGGAGGATTTCCAGCCCCCGCCCCTCCCCTTTTAGTCGCCTTCTACGACACGCAGGGAATACGTGGGAAGTATTCTTAATCCCCTATCCCCAGGGATAATATATATAATATATATATATTATATATATATATATAATATATATATATATATATATATATATATATTACATATTTTTTTTTTTTTCTTTTTACTTTGTCGCTTTCTCCCGCGTTTGCGAGGTAGCGAAAGGAAACAGACGAAAGAAATGGCTCAACCAGCCCCATACATAATGTATATACATACACGTCCACACACGCAAATATACATACCATATACATCTCAATGTACAATATATATATATACACACACAGACACATACATATATACCCATGCACACAATTCACACTGTCTGCCCCCATTCACTCCCATCGCCACCTCGCCACACATGGAATACCATCCCCCTCCCCCCTCATGTGTGCGAGGTAGCACTAGGAAAAACAACAAAGGCCCCATTCATTCACACTCAGTCTCTAGCTGTCATGCAATAATGCCCGAAACCACAGCTCCCTTTTCACATCCAGGCCCCACACAACTTTCCATGGTTTACCCCAGACGCTTCACATGCCCTGATTCGATCCACTGACAGCACGTCAACCCCGGTATACCACATCGATTCAATTTACTCTATTCCTTGCCCTCCTCTCACCCTCCTGCATGTTCAGGCCCCGATCACACAAAATCTTTTTCACTCCATCTTTCCACCTCCAATTTGGTCTCCACTTCTCGTTCCCTCCACCTCCGACACATATATCCTCTTGGTCAATCTTTCCTCACTCATTCTCTCCATGTGCCCAAACCATTTCAAAACACCCTCTTCTGCTCTCTCAACCACGCTCTTTTTATTTCCACACATCTCTCTTACCCTTACATTACTTACTCGATCAAACCACCTCACACCACACATTGTCCTCAAACATCTCATTTCCAGCACATCCACCCTCCTGCGCACAACTCTATCCATAGCCCACGCCTCGCAACCATACAACATTGTTGGAACCACTATTCCTTCAAACATACCCATTTTTGCTTTCCGAGATAATGTTCTCGACTTCCACACATTCAAGGCTCCCAGGATTTTCGCCCCCTCCCCCACCCTATGATTCACTTCCACTTCCATGGTTCCATCCGCTGCCAGATCCACTCCCAGATATCTAAAACACTTTACTTCCTCCAGTTTTTCTCCGTTCAAACTTACTCCCAAATGACTTGACCCTCAACCCTACTGTACCTAATAACCTTGCTCTTATTCACATTTACTCTTAACTTTCTTCTTTCACACACTTTACCAAACTCAGTCACCAGCTTCTGCAGTTTCTCACATGAATCAGCCACCAGCGCTGTATTATCAGCGAACAACAACTGACTCACTTCCCAAGCTCCCTCATCCACAACAGACTTCATACTTGCCCCTCTTTCCAAAACTCTTGCATTCACCTCCCTAACAACCCCATCCATAAACAAATTAAACAACCATGGAGACATCACACACCCCTGCCGCAACCTACATTCAGTGATAACCAATCACTTTCCTCTCTTCCTACACGTACACATGCCTTACATCCTCGATATAAACTTTTCACTGCTTCTAACAACTTGCCTCCCACACCATATATTCTTAATACCTTCCACAGAGCATCTCTATCAACTCTATCATATGACTTCTCCAGATCCATAAATACTACATACAAATCCATTTGCTTTTCTAAGTATTTCTTACATACATTCTTCAAAGCAAACACCTGATCCACACATCCTCTACCACATCTGAAACCACACTGCTCTTCCCCAATCTGATGCTCTGTACATGCCTTCACCCTCTCAATCAATACCCTCCATATAATTTACCAGGAATACTCAACAAACTTATACCTCTGTAATTTGAGCACTCACTCTTATCCCCTTTGCCTTTGTACAATGGCATTATGCACGCATTCCGCCAATCCTCAGGCACCTCACCATGAGTCATACATACATTAAATAACCTTACCAAACAGTCAACAATACAGTCACCCCCTTTTTTAATAAATTCCACTGCAATACCATCCAAACCTGCTGCCTTACCGGCTTTCATCTTCCGCAAAGCTTTTACTACCTCTTCTCTGTTTACCAAATCATTTTCCCTAACCCTCTCACTTTGCACACCACCTCGACTAAAACACCTTATATCTGCCACTCTATCATCAAACACATTCAACAAACCTTCAAAATACTCACTCCATCTCCTTCTCACATCACCACTACTTGTTATCACTTCCCCATTTGCGCCCTTCACTGAAGTTCCCATTTGCTCCCCTGTCTTACGCACTTTATTTACCTCCTTCCAGAACATCTTTTTATTCTCCCTAAAATTTAATGATACTCTCTCACCCCAACTCTCATTTGCCCTCTTTTTCACCTCTTGCACCTTTCTCTTGACCTCCTGTGTCTTTCTTTTATACATCTCCCACTCAATTGCATTTTTTCCCTGCAAAAATCGTCCAAATGCCTCTCTCTTCTCTTTCACTAATAATCTTACTTCTTCATCCCACCACTCACTACCCTTTCTAAACAACCCACCTCCCACTCTTCTCATGCCACAAGCATCTTTTGCGCAATCCATCACTGATTCCCTAAATACATCCATTCTCCCCCCACTCCCCTTACTTCCATTGTTCTCACCTTTTTCCATTCTGTACTCAGTCTCTCCTGGTACTTCCTCACACAAGTCTCCTTCCCAAGCTCACTTACTCTCACCACCCTCTTCACCCCAACATTGACTCTTCTTTTCTGAAAACCCATATAAATCTTCACCTTAGCCTCCACAAGATAATGATCAGACATCCCTCCAGTTGCACCTCTCAGCACATTAAAATCTAAAAGTCTCTCTTTCGCGCGCCTGTCAATTAACACGTAATCCAATAACGCTCTCTGGCCATCTCTCCTACTTACATACGTATACTTATCTATATCTCGCTTTTTAAACCAGGTATTCCCAATCACCAGTCCTTTTTCAGCACAGAAATCTACAAGCTCTTCACCATTTCCATTTACAACACTGAACACCCATGTGTACCAATTAATCCCTCAAACTGCCACATTACTCACCTTTGCATTCAAATCACCCATCACTATAACCCGGTCTCGTGCATCAAAACCACTAACACACTCATTCAGCTGCTCCCAAAACACTTGCCTCTCATGATCTTTCTTCTCATGCCCAGGTGCATATGCACCAATAATCACCCATCTCTCTCCATCAACTTTCAATTTTACCCATATTAATCGAGAATTTACTTTCTTACATTCTATCACATACTCGCACAACTCCTGTTTCAGGAGTACTGCTACTCCTTCCCTTCCTCTTGTCCTCTCACTAACCCCTGACTTTACTCCCAAGACATCCCCAAACCACTCTTCCCCTTTACCCTTGAGCTTCGTTTCACTCAGAGCCAAAACATCCAGGTTCCTTTCCTCAAAACATATACCTATCTCTCTTTTTTTCACATCTTGGTTACATCCACACACATTTAGACACCCCAATCTGAGCCTTCGAGGAGGATGAGCACTCCCGCGTGACTCCTTCTTCTGTTTCCCACACACACACTATATAATATATATATATATATTATATATATATATATATATATATATATATATTATATATATTATATATATATTATATATATATATATATATATATATATATTTAATATATATATATATATATATATATATATATATATATATATATATATATATATATATATATATATATATATAATATATATATTATCCCTGGGGATAGGGGAGAAAGAATACTTCCCACGTATTCCCTGCGTGTCGTAGAAGGCGACTAAAAGGGAAGGGAGCGGGGGGCTGGAAATCCTCCCCTCTCGTTTTTTTTTTTAATTTTCCAAAAGAAGGAACGGAGAAGGGGGCCAGGTGAGGATGTTCCCTCAAAGGCCCAGTCCTCCGTTCTTAACGCTACCTCGCTATCGCGGGAAATGGCGAATAGTATGAAAAAAAAAGTATATATATATATATATATATATATATTATATATATATATATGGGAGGCAAGTTGTTAGAAGCAGTGAAAAGTTTTTATCGAGGATGTAAGGCATGTGTACGTGTAGGAAGAGAGGAAAGTGATTGGTTCTCAGTGAATGTAGGTTTACGGCAGGGGTGTGTGATGTCTCCATGATTGTTTAATTTGTTTATGGATGTGGTTGTTAGGGAGGTGAATGCAAGAGATTTGGAAAGAGGGGCAAATATGAAGTCTGTTGGGGATGAGAGAGCTTGGGAAGTGACTCAGTTGTTGTTCGCTGATGATACAGCGCTGGTGGCTGATTCATGTGAGAAACTGCAGAAGCTGGTGACTGAGTTTGGTAAAGTGTGTGAAAGAAGAAAGTTGAGCGTAAATGTGAATAAGAGCAAGGTTATTAGGTACAGTAGGGTTGAGGGTCAAGTCAATTGGGAGGTAAGTTTGAATGGAGAAAAACTGGAGGAAGTAAAGTTTTTTAGATATCTGGGAGTGGATCTGGCAGCAGATGGAACCATGGAAGTGGAAGTGAATCATAGGGTGGGGGAGGGGGCGAAAATCCTGGGAGCTTTGAAGAATGTGTGGAAGTCGAGAACATTATCTCGGAAAGCAAAAATGGCTACGTTTGAAGGAATAGTGGTTCCAACAATGTTGTATGGTTGCAAGGCGTGGGCTATGGATAGAGTTGTGCGCAGGAGGGTGGATGTGCTGGAAATGAGATGTTTGAGGACAATATATGGTGTGAGGTGGTTTGACCAAGTAAGTAATGTAAGGGTAAGAGAGATGTGTGGAAATAAAAAGAGCGTGGTTGAGAGAGCAGAAGAGGGTGTTTTGAAATGGTTTGGGCACATGGTGAGAATGACTGAGGAAAGACTGACCAAGAGGATATGTGTGTCAGAGGTGGAGGGAACGAGGAGAAGTGGGAGACTAAATTGGAGGTGGAAAAATGAAGTGAAAAAGATTTTGAGTGATCGGGGCTTGAACATGCAGGAGGGTGAAAGGAGGGCAAGGAATAGAGTGAATTGGATCGATGTGGTATACCGGGGTGGACGTGCTGTCAATGGATTGAATCAGGGCATGTGAAACGTCTGGGGTAAACCATGGAAAGTTGTGTGGGGCCTGGATGTGGAAAGGGAGCTGTGGTTTCGGGCATTATTGCATGACAGCTAGAGACTGAGTGTGAACGAATGGGGCCTTTGTTGTCTCTTCTTAGCGCTACCTCGCACACATGAGGGGGGAGGGGGATGGTATTCCATGTGTGGCGAGGTGGCGATG
>NC_092244.1:22868270-22878270 GCF_036320965.1 Panulirus ornatus | reverse complement strand
GGGTGACCACTGAACTCTGGCAGAGTGCCAGGGTTGGCGTCTCGACGGGTACAGGGGCTGAACATGACCAGGTAGAAGAGATAAAGATGAGACTGTGGTCGGTGCATCCTATGGGGAGTGAGATGAGAAATTTAATAAAAGCAGATTCGAGTGTGTTTGAAGAATGGCTCTTATGGTCAGAAACTCGTGTTGGGTGTTTAATTATTTTGTTACATACCGTCGTGAGGGATGTACACTGTGGTGTACATTGGAAATCCTGATATACAGGAACTAAGTGTGTGGAAGTGAGGATAGCAATGCTTGGCGGTAGGAGGCCACATAGTCGGAGAGCAGTACGGAGATTAAGAAAATGTGGGAGAATCGCAGATGGCAAGTGATCAATGAGTAAGATGACTTTAAACTTGAAAGGTTCAAGATCCACAAATCGACCATTAAATGCTTCTGCAGTACAGGAAAAGCAAACATCAACAACTGGAAGAGATTATCTGCAAGCCTGATCGCGTAGAGGCAAAGCAGCCTTTGAATAATAGAGTTTGAGAGTGAATAAGATTGGGGAAGGAAGTAGACAGACGGTTTACTGGAAGGAGGCGCTGGATGCAAGACCGCAAAGGTTGCGTAAATGAAGAAGAGAGGAGCAGCTCAGTCTGGGAGCAGCGTCATGAGATGGTGGGCCCCAGGCGCCTGAACACGGTCAAGAACCGCCCGGCCCTCCATGACCGTTGGCGTCGTTCCCAGTCTGGTGCTGGAGGGTCATGCAGTTAGTGTACTGCCAGGAATTTTTTGTTATTAAAGAGCGTTTGTCATGTGTTATGTGAGAAACAGTTTCAGATAGTGGATTGGATGCCAGCACACCGCGTGCAATAAAGCACGGAGAGGAAGAACGAAAATAAAAGGAAAGAAAAAGCCATTGCACAGGAGAGTGGAACGTGACAATGGCCTCGGTGCTGACTGACTGACCGTCTCCCGTCACCAATTCTCGCTGAACCTCCCATGACGGTGGCTTCCTGCATCCTGTAACCTCGGCTAATTTCTTAATGGTAAAGCAATAGTGATGATTAGTGAAATGGAATTCAAAGAGGAGTTGTATGAGAGTCAGTGACAAATTGCCGTACTGTATCGTGGCACACATCGCTATGTCGGAAATTAAGAATTCCGTTTTCTATTGCTAATATATTAACCTTCTTAGAAAACTTGTAACTTCATCACCAACTTTGGTAAATGGGTTAGGCTGAAGAGGAAGTTGATAATGATCGAGAGAAGAGCCGGAGAGAGAAGCAGAGAGGATGAAAATATGAAACCGCACGCGCTTGAACACACACACACACACACACACACACACACACACACACACACACACATACATACATACATACATACATACACACACACACACACACACACACACACACACACACGTCAATGTCTTAGAAACAAATATTTTTTTCTATGTGATCCTGTTTATGCACCCACGTACAGATTATGAAGTAATGTAAGTCTTTGTAATCACATCGAAATAATCATGTCTGTGTATATCTTGATCCCTTTGTTTCCCACAGTTTCAATTTCGTTTGGCATACATTTAAGTTACGTACTAATTAAGCCTTGAACAAAATATTTTACTGTCATTGTAACAAAGCGTCAACTTTGGTGGGAGTTTATAATTGCTGTGTCTGTGTGTGTGTGTGTGTGTGTGTGTGTGTGTGTGTGTGTGTGCGTATTACTGGACTGGACAGCCGTCGCCTGCCTGACCGTCATTGAACCCTTGCACTCGACGTTACGACCCTTTAGGTATGACATCCTGGTCTGTGACCTGACCAGGTCAGGTCAAAGGTACAGTCGTACTTACAAGGTTAAACCAGTAACCATACCATACACATATGAAATAAGGTCAGGCCTTAACCCATAATATGAGAGACCCCTCTGCCGCACTGGCTTGACCATCACAAGCCAAGTATTGGAGTCACGAACTGCGGGTAATGATAATCTATAAGTGTGCCACAATGATGACCCGGGATCCTTGTACTACACCAGACGTGAACCTTTCCCGTCACCTCTGATCTACTGAAACTGTGCTCTTCACCCCTTTACCCTCTTCTTTAGTCTATTTTTTCTAAGGTTTTTCCCAGAGCTGTGTTAGAGACTTGGACGTGGGTGTGGGAGGAGAGGCAGTAACTGGGTCGTATCCATAGAGAAATATGCAATGGCTGAAGTAAACGAAGAGGGTGGTGTCCAGTATCATTTTAATGTGAGAATATGTCAGTAGGACAATATGAAATGCCTTTTTGATGTCTATTGCCAATGTTTCTGTGTGGGGAATGGCTGTGTTTGGTTGAAGCCACCAAGAAAGTGTCGTGCGAGTTATATGAGTAGCATGGTACTGGAGTGACTGGGTTTAAAGCCATATTGTGTAGGTGATAGTGGGATATTTTGCCTATTTCTGTAATGAATCAGTATTTTAGAAAGTTTGGATAAAGATAATCGAGGTGATGTAGGGCGGTAAGAGGAGGGGAGTTGCGTGGTTTGGAGGGATTGAGTATTGATACTCGATATTGGCAGGTTTCCAGATGTTTGGAATTGTGTAATATAGCCAGGAGTGGTTGAAGATATCTGTAAGTGCTTGTATTACAGTTGGACGAATGATTTTTGTATGAAAGTTTCATACTTGTCTGGGCCTATTGCAGGAGTGTCTTTAAAGCTTTGATTGCATTATATGTGTCAGTAGGTGTGAGGGGTGGATGAACAACTGCTCCAAGATGGAATTTGTATAGGTTTTCCATGACGTTTCTGTTTAGCGGCATAGCTGTTTTGTCTGACTTTCAAACGGTGTTTCATGAGCATGGCTGTATGTTTTTGAATGAAGGGATATCATTAGATTAGGTCAGAGGCTGAGTTAACATTGGAGGTGTGGATCATCTCTAACGTCCTCAGGTGTTGGTTGCTGGGAGTTTTGAGTTTCATTGTACAGAGAAAAGAGAGCTAGATTGCTGTTTACTTTTCATTAGTTAGAGGAGTGTTAGTGATGTTTGGAGCTTGGATTTATTCTGTGATTTCTGTTGGTGGTGAGTGGTTTGTTCGAGCTGGTTTCTTTACTGTATGAGGTCCACAATTGGGTTATATTTCTTTCTATGTCCTTGTGGTATGTGATTTCTTGTTAGGTTGGCAGGTGATGTGGATGTGATGTGAGGTGTCATGATTTTCAAGATGGGATTACCGAATGTTCATTTTATGATATGTTCTTTTTGTTGAACTCTCTAATCCTGAGGCTGAGAACAGAATTTGGGAAACGTTGTCAAGATGAAGTGTTCCTGGTGTATCTAGATTTCTAAAATGGGAAACAGAAGGAGTTAAGCGGGGAGTGCTCATCCTCCTCAAAGGCTCAGATTGGAGTGTCTGAATGAGTGTGCATGTAACCAAGATGAGAAGAAAGGAGAGATAGGTAGTATGTTTGAGGAAAGAAACCTGGATGTTCTGGCTCTAAGTGAAACGAGGCTCAAGGGTAAAGGGGAAGAGTAGTTTGGGAAAGTCTTGGGAATATAGTCAGGGGTTGGTGAGAGGACAAGAGCCAAGGAAGGAGTAGCACTACTCCTGAAGCAGAAGTTGTAGGAGATGTGTTGGAGTGTAAGAAAGTAAATGCTAGATTGTTGTAGGTAAAACTGAAAATTGGATGGAGAGAGATGGGTGATTATTGGTGTCTATGCACCTGATCATGAGAAGAAAGACCATGAGAGGCAAGTGTTTTGGGAGCAGCTGTGAGAGTGTATTAGCAGCTTTGATGCACGAGACCGGGTTATAGGGATGGGCGATATTAAATGCGTGTTTGAGTAATGTGGCGGTTGAGGGTATAATTGGTGTATATGGGATGTTCAGAGTTGTAAATGGACATGGTGAAGAGCTTGTGGATTTGTGTGCTGAAAAAAGACTGGTGATTGGGAATACCTGGTTTAAAAGGAGATATATACATAAGTATACGTATGTGGGAAGGAGAGATGGCCAGAGGGCATTATTGCATTACGTGTTAATTGATAGACGTGTAAAAGAGAGAGCTTTGAAGTTAATGTGCTGAGAGACGCAGCTGGAGGGATGTCTGATCATTATATTGTGGAGGCCAAGGTGAAGATTTGTAGAGGCTTTCAGAAAAGAAGAGAGAATGTTGGGGAGAAGAGAGTGGAGAGAGAAAGTGAGCTTGGAAAGGAGACTTGTATGAGGAAGTATCGGTACAGATTGAGTGTAGAATGGCAAAAAGTGAGAGCAAATGATTTGAAGGGAATGGGTGAGGAATGGATGTATTTAGGGAAGCAATGATGGCTTGTGCAAAAGATGCATATGGTATGAGAAAAGTGGAAGGCAGGCAGAATAGAAAGGGTAGTGAGAGGTGGGATGCCAAGTCCACTCACAGGTATCTATAACACTTTACTTCCTCCAGTTTTTCTATTCAAACTTACCTCCCAATTAACTTGGCCCTCAATCCTACTGAACCTAATAACTTATATATATAAGGTATGTACGGAGCATCAGATTGGGGAAGAGCAGTGTGGTTTCAGAAGTGGTAGAGGATGTGTGAATCAGGTGTTCGCATTGAAGAATGTATGTGAGAAATACTTAGAAAAGCAAATGGATTTGTATGTAGCATTTATGGATCTGGAGAAGGCATATGACAGAGTTGATAGAGATGCTCTGTGGAAGGTATTAAGAATATATGGTGTGGGAGGCAAGTTGGTAGAGGCAAGTTGGTATCGAGGATGTAAGGCATGTGTACGTGTAGGAAGAGAGGAAAGTGATTGGTTCTCAGTGAATATAGGTTTGCGGCAGGGGTGTGTGATGTCTCCATGGTTGTTTAATTTGTTTATGGATGGGGTTGTTAGGGAGGTGAATGCAAGAGTTTTGGAAAGAGGGGCAAGTATGCAGTCTGTTGTGGATGAGAGAGCTTGGAAAGTGAGTCAGTTGTTGTTCGCTGATGATACAGCGCTGGTGGCTGATTCATGTGAAAAACTGCAGAGGCTGGTGACTGAGTTTAGTAAAGTGTGTGAAAGAAGAAAGTTAAGAGTAAATGTGAATAAGAGCAAAATTATTAGGTACAGTTGGGTTGAGGGTCAAGTCAATTGGGAGGTAAGTTTGAATGGAGAAAAACTGAAGAAAGTAAAGTGTTTTAGATATCTGGGAGTGGATCTGGCAGCGGACGGAACCATGGAAGCGGAAGTGAATCATATGGTGGGGGAGGGGGCGAAAATTCTGGGAACCTTGAAGAATGTTTGGAAGTCGAGAACATTATCTCGGAAAGCAAAAATGGGTATGTTTGAAGGAATAGTGGTTCCAACAATGTTGTATGGTTGCAAGACGTGGGCTCTGGATAGAGTTGTGCGCAGGAGGGTGGATGTGTTAGAAATGAGATGTTTGAGGACAATATATGGTGTGAGGTGGTTTGATCGAGTAAGTAATGTAATGGTAAGAGAGATGTGTGGAAATAAAAAGAGTGTGGTTGAGAGAGCAGAAGAGGGTGTTTTGAAATGGTTTGGTCACATGGAGAGAATGAGTGAGGAAAGATTGACCAAGAGGATATATGTGTCAGAGGTGGAGGGAACAAGGAGAAGTGGGAGACCAACTTGGAGGTGGAAAGATGGAGTGAAAAAGATTTTGAGTGATCGAGTCCTGAACATGCAGGAGGGTGAAAGGCGTGCAAGGAATAGAGTGAATTGGAACGATGTGGTATACTGGGGTTGACGTGCTGTCAATGGATTGAACCAGGGCATGTGAAGCGTCTGGTGTAAACCATGGAAAGTTTTGTGGGGCCTGGATGTGGAAAGGGAGCTGTGCTTTGGGTGCATTATTACATGACAGCTAGAGACTGAGTGTGAACGAATGTGGCCTTTGTTGTCTTTTCCTAGCGGTACCTCGCACACATGAGGGGGGAGGGGGTTGTTATTCCATGTATGGCTGGGTGACAATGGGAATAAATAAGGGCAGACAGTATGAATTATGTACATTTGTATATATGTATATGTCTGTGTGGACGTGTGTGTGTATATATATATATATATATATATATATATATATATATATTATATTATATCATTTTTTACTTTGTCGCTGTCTCCCGCGTTTGCGAGGTAGCGCAAGGAAACAGACGAAAGAAATGCCCCCCCCCCCCCCATAGACATGTATATACATACGTCCACACACGCAAATATACACACCTACACAGCTTTCCATGGCTTACCCCAGACGCTTCACATGCCTTGCTTCAAACCACTGACAGCACGTCAACCCCGGTATACCACATCGCTCCAATTCACTCTATTCCTTGCCCTCCTTTCACCCTCCTGCATGTTCAGGCCCCGATCACACAAAATCTTTTTCGCTCCATCTTTCCACCTCCAATTTGGTCTCCCTCTTCTCCTTGTTCCCTCCACCTCCGACACATATATCCTCTTGGTCAATCTTTCCTCACTCATCCTCTCCATGTGCCCAAACCACTTCAAAACACCCTCTTCTGCTCTCTCAACCACGCTCTTTTTATTTCCACACATCTTTCTTACCCTTACGTTACTCACTCGATCAAACCACCTCACACCACACATTGTCCTCAAACATCTCATTTCCAGCACATCCATCCTCCTGCGCACAACTCTATCCATAGCCCACGCCTCGCAACCATACAACATTGTTGGAACCACTATTCCTTCAAACATACCCATTTTTGCTTTCCGAGATAATGTTCTCGACTTCCACACACTCTTCAAGGCCCCCAGGATTTTCGCCCCCTCCCCCACCCTATGATCCACTTCCGCTTCCATGGTTCCATCCGCTGCCAGATCCACTCCCAGATATCTAAAACACTTCACTTCCTCCAGTTTTTCTCCATTCATATATATATATATATATATATATATATTTTTTTTTTTTTATACTTTGTCGCTGTCTCCCGCGTTTGCGAGGTAGCGCAAGGAAACAGACGAAAGAAATGGCCCAACCCCCCCCCCCCCATACACATGTATATACATACATCCACACACGCAAATATACATACCTACACAGCTTTCCATGGTTTACCCAAGACGCTTCACATGCCTTGATTCAATCCACTGACAGCACGTCAACTCCGGTATACCACATCGCTCCAATTCACTCTATTCCTTGCCCTCCTTTCACCCTCCTGCATGTTCAGGCCCCGATCACACAAAATCTTTTTCACTCCATCTTTCCACCTCCAATTTGGTCTCCCTCTTCTCCTTGCTCCCTCCACCTCCGACACATATATCCTCTTGGTCAATCTTTCCTCACTCATCCTCTCCATGTGCCCAAACCACTTCAAAACACCCTCTTCTGCTCTCTCAACCACGCTCTTTTTATTTCCACACATCTCTCTTACCCTTACGTTACTCAGTCGATCAAACCACCTCACACCACACATTGTCCTCAAACATCTCATTTCAGCAATCCATCTCGCGCACAATCATCCATTATATAATATTATCATATATATATATATATATATATATATATATATATATATATATATATATATATATATAATATATATATATATATTATATATAAATATATAATTATATATATATATATAATTAAAACATACTAACCTCCAACAGCCAGGATCGAACCTGGGACCTCTGTGCAAGAGGCAGGCATGCTAACCGCTAGGCTATGGGACTGTATAAATAAGAAACAACTATTCGAAATACTGAGTACTCGAATACCCTTCGTCTCACAATGGTGAGCAACGGGGTCTATACTTGGTTGTTTCCGAACAGACGCACATAGCCACTGATAGCTTTTACCGAACCTAACTGTACAACGCGGAGTATATGAATACGAATAAATGATATGAACGCGCACCTCATAGAATAACTAACCTCCAACAGCCAGGATCGAACCTGGGACCTCTGTGCAAGAGGCAGGCATGCTAACCGCTAGGCTATGGGACTGTATAAATAGGAAACAACTATTCGAAATACTGAGTACTCGAATACCCCTCGTCTCACAATGGTGAGCAACGGGGTCTATACTTGGTTGTTTCCGAACAGACGCACATAGCCAGGTGATAGCGTTTTACCGAACCTAACTGTACAACGCGGAGGTATATGAATACGAATAAAGTGCATATGAACGCGCACCTTCATAAAACATACTAACCTCCAACAGCCAGGATCGAGCCTGGGACCTCTGTGCAAGAAGCAGGCATGCTTGGTTCTCAGTGAATGTTGGATTGCGGCAGGGGTGTGTGATGTCTCCATGGTTGTTCAATTTGTTCATGGATGGGGTTATTAGGGAGGTGAATGCAAGAGTTTTAGAAAGAGGGGCAAGTATGCAGTCTGTTGTGGATGAGAGAGCTTGGGAAGTGAGTCAGTTGTTGTTAGCTGATGATACAGCGCTGTGGCTGATTCGTGTGAGAAAGTGCAGAAGCTGGTGACTGAGTTTGGTAAAGTGTGTGAAAGAAAAAAGCTGAGAGTAAATGTGAATAAGAGCAAGGTTATTAGGTACAGTAGAGTTGAGGGACAAGTCAATTGGAAGGTAAGTTTGAATGGAGAAAAACTGGAGGAAGTGAAGAGTTTTTGATATGTGGGAGTGGATTTGGCAACGGATGGAACCATGGAAGCGGAAGTGGATCATAGGGTGGGGGAGGGGGCGAACGTTCTGGGAGCATTGTGTGGAAGTCGAGAACATTATCTCGGAAAGCAAAAATGGGTATTCTTGAAGGAATAGTGGTTCCAACAATGTTGTATGGTTGCGAGGCGTGGGCTATAGACAGAGTTGTGCGGAGGACGGTGGTTGCGTTGAAAATGAGATGTTTTGAGGACAATATGTGGTGTGAGGTGGTTTGATTAAGTAATGAAAGGGTAAGAGAGAAGTGTGGTAATAAAATGAGTGTGGTTGAGAGAGCAGAAGAGGGTGTTTTGAAATGGTTTGGTCACATGGAGAGAATGAGTGAAGAAAGATTGACTAAGAGGATATATGTGTCGGAGGTGGAGGGAACGAGGAGAAGTGGGAGACCAAATTGGAGGTGGAAAGATGGAGTGAAAAAGATTTTGAGTGATCGAGGCCTGAACATGCAGGAGGGTGAAAGGCGTGCAAGGAATATAGTGAATTGGAACGGTGTGGTATACCGGGGTGGAAGTGCGGTCAATGGATTGAACCAGGGCATATGAAGCGTCTGGGGTAAACCATAGAAAGTTCTGCGGGGCCTGGATGTGGAAAGGGATGTGTGGTTTCGGTACATTATTACGTGACAGGTAGAGACTGAGTGTGAACGAATGGGGCCTTTGTTGTCTTTTCCTAGCGCTACCTCGGGCACATGAGGGTGGAAGTGCTGTCAATGGATTGAACCAGGGCATATGAAGCGTCTGGGGTAAACCATAGAAAGTTCTGCGGGGCCTGGATGTGGAAAGGGATGTGTGGTTTCGGTACATTATTACGTGACAGGTAGAGACTGAGTGTGAACGAATGTGGCCTTTGTTGTCTTTTCCTAGCGCTACCTCTGGCACATGAGGGGGGAAGGGGTTGTTATTTCATGTGTGGTGTAGTGGCAATGGTAATGAGTAAAGGCAGACAGTATGTATTATGTACATGTGTATATATGTATATGTCTGTGTGTGTATACATATGTATACGTTGAGATGTATACGTATGTATATTTGCGTGTGTGGACGCGTATGTATATACATGTGTATATGGGTGGGTTTGGCCATTTATTCGTTTGTTTCCTTGCGCTACCTCGCTAACGCGGGAGACAGCGACAAAGCAAAATAAATAAATAAGTATATATATTCATTTATTAAAAAAGGGCATATTATCTTTTTCACTGGTTAGTGAGGATATTCAATGTATGTATGGCTCATGGTGAAGTGCCTGAGGATTGGCGGAATCTATGCATAGTGCCATTCTACAAAGGCAACGGGGACAAAGGTGAGTGTTCAAATTACAGAGGTATAAGTTTGTTGAGTATTCCTGGGAAAGTATATGGAAGGGTATTGATTGAAAGGTTCAG
>NC_092244.1:22838270-22863270 GCF_036320965.1 Panulirus ornatus | reverse complement strand
ACATGTGTGGTAATAAAAAGAGTGTGGTTGAGAGAGCAGAAGAGGGTGTTTTGAAATGGTTTGGTCACATGGAGAGAATGATTCAGGAAAGATTGAGAAAGAGGATATATGTGTCAGAGGTGGAGGGAATGAGAAGTGTTAGACCAAATTGGAGGTGGAAAGATGGAGTGAAAAAGATTCTGAGTGATTGGGGCTTGAATATGCAGGAGGTTGAAAGGCGTGAAAGGAATAGAGTGAATTGGAACGATGTGGCATACCGGGTGGACGTGCTGTCAATGGATTGAACCAGAGCATGTGAAGCGTCTGGGGTAAACCATGGAATGTTTTTTGGGGCCTGGATGTGGAAAGGGAGCTGTGGTTTCGGTGCATTATACATGATAGCTAGAGACTGAGTGTGAACGAATGTGGCCTTTGTTGTGTTTTCCTAGCGCTACGTCGCGCACATAGGGGGGGGGGGGATTGTCATTTCATGCGTGGCGGGGTGGCGACGGAAATGAATAAGGGCAGACAGTATGAATTATGTACATGTGTATATATGTATATGTCTGTGTGTGTCTACGTTGAGATGTATAGGTATGTATATGTGCATGTGTGGACGTGTATGTATGTACATGTTTATGTGGGTGGGTTGGGCCATTCTTTCGTCTGTTTACTTGCGCTACCTCGCTAACGCGGGAGACAGCGACAATGTATAAAAAATAAGAAAACATTTATTATATATATATATATATATATATATATATATATATATATATATATATATATATATATATATTATATATATATATATATATATATATATATTATATATATATATATATATTTATATATATATATATATATATATATATATATATATATATATATATATATAGCTTTAATAGGATGGCCTCGATTATGGCTTCGGTTGCCTGTGCCGTTTCAGCTAATATTCAAAGGAATCGAATGAACAAACAGACACACATAGTCATCCACTGCGCACTTCAAAATAGAGCTACACTCTTGCTATTAACTATCAGCCAGACATATTGTTTACATGTGGGACCGTCGGTGGAAAAGGATTTTTCATCAGAGAATACTACTTTGTCCCAACAGTTGTCGTCCTTGTCAGCATACTCAAGTGCATATTCCAGTCTGGCCTCCACGTGGTGCTCACTCAACACGTGCTTGCGTGCCGCTCTACGACCGTGACGCCCAGTGTCGGACTGTGTGAATGCTGCACTGCAGGCCCGCTCGTGCACGGGTCGTCATCAGTGAGCAGTTACTGGGGTCTGTTTAGGTGAAGTACCACGTATAACTGCCCTCCCGACTAATGGATATTAGTCACGGAATTCTATTTTTTTTTATATTTACGTTTATCCCATTTTTACCCTCATATAACGGCATAATTACAGATGAAACCGATCAACCTGGTCCTTCCCCGGGGTAGCGCTGCGTGGTGGGCCGCTCCGTTGCTGGTCAGCGGTATCGCCTGATCCATGGAGAGATGGTCCTCCGGCGGACGCCGACCTGCAGCCGGGCAATTTCAAAAATGCTGTGACCCTCATCGAAAAGGGTGACTATGTCTCCCCGCGTGTCCCGTGAGGTTTCCATGACGAATGGCATGAGAAGCAAATATGTCACATGAGAAGCAATATGTCACATAGCCGACAATGAAACGTCTCGTGAACCAGGTATATAATGAACGAACTCGGATTCATGATACCATTATTCGATGACAATAAACCGTCAAAACGAACCATGCACTGCGACCATAGCCCATGTATGGTGCGTTGCTACATGAACCATACATCAAGCGGAGTAACAGCTATTTCCGTACAGTGTGAGACAATAATCATATACATAACTGATAAATTATTCCCATATAACAACACACTCCTCTGATGATTACTGAAGACTGGTGCTTGGTGATGACAGGCACATCAACCCCCCCCATTAAATGTCGAAGCCTACCAACCCCCAACTGCACAAATAGTTGCTTTAGTTACTGAACTATGCCTTCACTCTTGTACACACACACACACACACACACACACACACACACACACACACACACCACACACACACACACACATTTCTCGAGAAGCACCGAGGGAAGGATGAACACCAAGGTTCGATGTAGGGCGACTGCTACGCCAAGATTCCAACCCTTGCGGGTCCGATCTAGGCTGGTCCCTGCTGCCTCGTGTGGAGTAAGGTTGACCACTACACCATGGAGGCCCGTAACACTTAATGTTAATGTGTGTGTGTGTGTGTGTGTGTGTGTGTGTGTGTGTGTGTGTGTGTGTGTGTGCACTGCAATCACTGGGGGTGGGGCACTTTAGGAGGTATCATGGGTGACGGTATGAGGCACAATCCACAGCCTGACACCCACACTGCCACACACACTTCATCCTGGTGGACGGACATGACTGCAGTACGTGTCGTCCCAGCAAATATTAAGTTGACATACATACAGTTCTAACGCAGAGAATATAATTATGATAAGTCGTGTTAACAAATGTGTTTCCTCATGCAACACTGTTGGTCCTCGAGTTGCCAAGTTAGGAAATCCGTGAAAACATCTTCTCGTCTTCACCTGAACCTCTTCCATTCGTGAGATGATTCATAACATTCAAACTTTTTGTATTTCGTTAAGAAAAGAAAAAGAACTTTTCTGTTGTGAGAAATATTACTTATATTGTTCACAGGCAGACGACGTGGTGAGATCAGAATTGTTTACTTGTTTATGAATTCCTATATTGCTACATATGTAGATTTCCTAACTGCAAGTAATAATGATTATTATTATTGTTATTATTATTATTATTATTATTATTATTATTATTATTATCATTATATGATAATGATAGTAAAAACGATAATAATAATGATGATATTAATGATAATTATAAAAATAATAGTAATGATAATAATAATAATGATGATGATAATAATAATAATAATGATAATAATAATAATAATAATAATAATAATAATAATAATAATAATGATGATAATAATAATAATAGTAATGATAATCATTATTATTATCATTATTATTATCATTATTATTATTATTATTATTATTATTATTATTATTATCATTATCATAATCATTATCATTATTCTTTCTCCTTTTCTTTCATACTATTCGCCATTTCCCACCTCAGCGAGGTAGCGTTAAGAACAGAGGACTGGGCCTCTGAGGGAATATCCTCACCCGGCCCCCTTCTCTGTTCCTTCCTTTGGAAAAAAAAAAAAAAAGAGAGAGGGGAAGATTTTCAGCCCCCGCTCCCTTCCCTTTTAGTCGCCTTCTACGACACGCAGGGAATACGTGGGAAGTATTCTTTCTTACCTATCCCCAGGGATAATTATCATTATTATTATCATTATCATTATTATTATCATTATTATTATCATTATCATTATTATAAGGACCAGAAAACGGGAATCTCAGCAACAACACGGCGCTGAGTTCATGTTCACAAAGTAGGCAAACTCCTTTAGAACTCGAGGAGACATGACATCTGATCCACACACCTTGGCCTCCTGGAGATGTGAGAGTATGTGGAAGACCCAGTGCGAGGAGAGTACAGAAGATGACATAGGTTTAGTAGGGGGAAGGTGGAGGGGCGGGGAGGAGTGCGGTTTGCTGAGGTCATGTGTCGAGGTTAGTGATCATGTAGGCGACTTAACTTGGTTACGTAGGACTGCTACACGCGAAATGTTTTACCAGTTAGAGTGGTTGAAAGCAGTACCAAAGATAAGTTTAGGAAGATAATTGATAAATATTTCGCCTCAAGTCCTCGACTATAATCATTTGAGCCTCTGTAGTTGTAAATAGCTTGTAGGTTTTTCTTTTTGAAACATCTTTATATACCTTCCTACTCTTACCACACTCATCTCTCACTGTACGACATCTGCCGTTATTGCAAACAGCCTCAAAAGACCCGGTCTCTGCATTGATTCTTGATCCTTCGTGATACAATGTCTATGCTTCAGTTACTTTATAATATACAAGTCTGGTCCATAGTTATATGTTATTAAGTGATCGAATAAACCATAAGAACCTTTACACTTAGGTTGTGGAGTCTCAAGAACCCACTGGGCACAGTCATATCTTCCATCTTGTAAACAACAAGTTTTTGATAAAGGAAATAACAATACAGAACATGAGTGTCACCATCCGTGGATTGCTCTGGAACACTGAACACCGCTTCAATTTGTTTTATGACAGCAAATAACAAGAGGCTAACTTGACGAAGGAAATTTGATTTGCAAGCTTTATTACATTGTGCTTATCATAGTTTATTACATGGACTGGTTCATAGATTACATTGCTTGACAATTGTTTTGATTTTTTCAATGATTATTTAAAGCATGTGCATGTGATTCGACAGCATTTAGAAGTGAGACGACTGGATCATGGACCATACTACCTTACTCCTTTCATAGGTACTCATGCTTCAGGATTCGCTATACATTGGCAAGATCATGGACCGATCATTCGCCTACATGTGATAGTCATTCAGTACCCGCACGACACTGGCCTGCACCGGACACCAGTCCACACCTTTCGACTCAGCCCGACATCGGATGACTCCACCCAACTGGACCCAACACCACCCGACGACACACGACGACCCGACTTCACTGGACTGAGAGTCATTTTTCCCGACCGTGACAAGCCTCCATCGCCACTTCGAGACACATACCCACCCAGGGAAACAAATCTTGATGCTCTGTATATACCATCCATCTCCAGTCTACCACAACAGCTTCGCCAAGGTGGCAATGACGTATACATACACACCCACCAACACTTTCTTGACTTTCTCCTAAAGCCATCCTTTAAGTCTGATCTTCTTGTGCCTGTCGCATACCCCTTCCATGAAGCTCTTGGTCTGTTTGTGTCTAAGTCCTCCGGGCATCTTAACCTACCTGTAAAACAGCTTCCTGGAGGAGCCCTTAACCCGCCTGTAACTCTGTCTTCTACATCTGTTGAGCAACTTAAATTGCTAGTCATACAGGTGGCATCGAACAAAATGAAGAAAATTCTTATAGAACATCATCGCAGGTCAGTCTGAATGGCGACTTGGAAAATTCCAATCATGATTATAAGTCAGACGCGAAGGCAACTGTACCTAGTTATTCCGTTCCCGCAGAGTTTTTTGAGAGGAGGCTAGATGTAGGTTCTGTAAACACTAATAATTTGCACAGCAAAACTGGCGCACGTGAAGCAAAAACAATTGTAAACTCTGTGAACGCCAATAACGATGACAATGAGACATATTTAGGGAAAATAAGGACTGGACAATTAGGTTTTGATTCCTTAAACGCTAATGATTTCAGTGTCATGATAGAGGTAGGTAACGCGAGAATGACTCCTGGAGGTAATACTAAGGGACATCGCCGGCATCATTATGGTCTGCCGTGGGACGGAAGCTCTTTCCCACAGGGATTTGGAGGGCAACTCCCGAGCTCCAACTGGAAGAGCGTAAGTAATGTTTACGATGGCTCTGAAATTACGCAGGTGGGGGATGACAAAGGATCCTCAATTACGGTAAAACAAAGGTATCTGGTAGTTTACATGGTAGCTCAAAATATAGCACTAAAACACACAAAGAAAAGGTTGTTGAGAGAGTTAACGATAGTATTGCGAGAGACCAGAAAAATACGGGTGACTACATCTACGAACTGAGTGAAGCTGGAGCTGTAGGCACACCGGGGCACAGCGACTCCCCAGCCAGTCCAACTCAACCTGTCGAGAATGACTACAAATATCTGACAGAGTTCCGTGGCATAATGAATGAGCTGCGTGATGGCCAACAGATACACCACGACTTAGTGCAAGATGGCCTAGTGGCTACTGGAGCTATGGAAAGTGTGTTGTATAAATTGGACGTCTTTACAAGAGGCGTTTCAAGGGCCAATTTGCTAGAGACTGAAATCCTGTACCTGATGGCTGTCGTCAGAGAATACCTGGGAGACCAGCACACTCACCCACACCAGTCGTCTCTTGAAAGTCATGAAGATAACAAGGTTAACAATACCGTGGGAGGGAGTGGAAAGGAAGATGACCATTTTGAATTTTTTCAAGGCAAACTTTCCAACTCGGACAATCACGTATCGGGTGGAGGCGATATTGGTTTAGACGAGTATCGTGAAACACAGGAGCCTCATTGGAGCCAAGTTCTACCTTCTCGGATAGGAGTAGCTGCAAGCACAGGAGGTTATGTTCCTCTGTCGCAGCGCCTCAAGGACTCCATCATACCAAGTTACCACCAGCCTTCTAGGCCAAACATCCTCGTTAGTGTCATGAACCAGGCAACACCCAGCTCACCCGTAATCACTAGTGTCCCTTTCCAATACAAGAACAGAACAGTGGTCTTTCATGGGGGTGTTCCGGACTTCGGCATTCGCACCACACTGCAAAAACTTCATAATGTTCTTGAGGAAAAACTTGAAACGCTTCCAGAACAGCCAGTAAGTTCCTCAAGTACTTCCACTATTCCCGTTGTTTCCTCACCTTCCACTGCATCTTCCAGTTATGAATTAAAAGAGAATTCCGACCAGAACATCCCAGCAATCCCGTTGGACAATGGTGGCGCCTCTAGCAACTTAATCTCTGTATTGCAGGAGGCCACCAAAACCGTCGTCGACGGACTCATGGCCAGCATTGGTTATGAGAACCACTTTGGAGGTTCGCATGACTCTCATGGTAATCAGTCTTCACACGCTGTTCACATTAATAGCTCGGAAAGTCATTCCAACAGTGCAGTCTTAGACAGCACTACTAATAATTCTTTTACACTGCCTGAAGGAAGTGCAGTCACATCCTCATTGCCGTATTTACCAATCGTTTTGGCAGGAAGCAGCTGCAGATCTGCAAATGAATAAAATTCACTTACCTTCACTGATAAAAGTTTTAGAAAGTTTGTTTGAGGAGGAGTTAGTGACTGTATCTCTGACGGCACCGACTGAGGAATCCGCCGGGACAGCAGTAGCCACACCATCCCCTCAGAACAACCCAGCTTTAGATGTTTCCTACCAGAACACTCGAGATGGTAGTCTAGAACTATCTTATAACGAGACGTCGAACTCGGACGATAACGAAGACACGGAAGACGCGATCAGCCAGTCACAAAGCATCACAACGACCTCCGAGCAACAGGAAGATCCAATTGCCAATCGGGAGGCTGTTAGACCACCAGTATCTATTGACGTAACTCAGACCCAGACTCAGAACCAGAATCAAGGATTCTGGGTATGGAGACCCATCATGCCCCTTGCAGGTACACAAGCAGGCACACATGGTGCTTTCCAAGGGCTCCTGCAGTCACTTCTTAGTCTGGGCACACAGAGACCAACTGGTGTGGGTCTTGTGAGTGTTAGTACATCTGCAGGAGGACAATCTCCGGTTATTATCCTGCCAAGCCATCCAGGTGGTCTCGGTACAGGGAGTGGTGGACAGCATCCACTGTTTTTTCCTGAACCATCCAAGTGGATTTGGAACAGGTTCGCGACCTTTTTTGGTTCTGTCAAAGCCATTTGGTTCAGGATCAGGTACTGGGTCGGGTTCTGGTACAGCTGGACTGTACCCATTGTTTGTGTTGAACCTGCCAGGTGGTTCTAGCACGGGGGGACACCCCTTCTTTATTGTGCCACATCCAGATGGTACTTCAACAGTTAATAGCGGAAACCCTGGGTTGGGACAATCTCCGGGTTCAGGTTCAGGTACTGGGGAAACTAGCCCCTCATCAGATGGTTCTGGCAGCGACGCTGGAGGACAAACCTCAGAAGCTGGGGAAACAGCCCCACAGCCAGATGGCGCCGGTGCAAACACTGGAGGACAAACTTCAGATGGTTCTGGCACAGACACTGGAGGACAAACTTCAGATGGCGCCGGTGCAGATACCGGAGGACAAACTTCAGGTACTGGATCAGTAGCACCACAGCCAGATGGTTCAGACACAAGCACAGAAGGACAAACCTCAGATGGTACTGGTTCAGGTGGTGGGGAACAGCAACCTTTCTTAATCGTCCCGAACGCCAGTGGTTCTGGCCTGGTAATGGTGGGCTGGTTATACCGAGTTACCCGTCAGGTTCTGTCTCCAGTGGAGGGCTGTCGTCTCCCTTCTTCGTCCATCCCAGTCGTCCCAGTGACTCTGGACGTCTGCCTCCTCTTTTGGTGTATCTGTCTGGGACGACTGGTCAACCCACTCACGTATTTATCCCCAAGGAAGGTTACCTTCCTACAGGCTCGGGGATGGTGCCTGGAACCCTAGTGCCACTTCGCCAGACAAACATTACTACACTTCCACCTACCACAAACACACCACACACAGCTCTTCCTTCAACCACAGCTGAAACTACGACAACGTCTGTGCCTACAGTCACGACTGAGCAAACTACCACAGCAATACCTACAACCACAGCAGAGCCTACTACCACACAAATTCTTACAACCACTCCTGAGCAAACTACCACAGCAATACCTACAACCACACCAAAGCCTACTACCACACAAATTCTTACAACCACACCTAAGCAAACTACCACAGCAATACCTACAACCACAGCTGAGCCTACTACCACAACAGTACCTACAACCACAACTGAGCCTAATACTACAGTCGAACCTACAACCACAGGTGATCCCACTACTACAACTGCACCTACAACCACAACTGAGCCTAACACTACAATCGTGCCTACAACCACAGCTGATCCCACTACCACAACAGTACCTACAACCACAACTGAGCCTAATACTACAGTCGAACCTACAACCACAGCTGATCCCACTACCACGACCTTGCCTAAAACTACAGCAGAGCCTACTACCACAGCATTACCTATAACCACAGCTGAGCCTACTACTACAAACGCACCTACAACCTCAGCAGTACCTGCAACCACAACTGAGCCCACTACCACAACTGTACCTACAGCCACAGCTGTGCCTACCACTACAGGTGCACCAACAACCACAGTGACCCACTACCACAACCATACCTACAACCACAGCTGATCCAACAACCACAACCGTATCCACAACCACAGCTGAGCCTACTACTACAGTCGTACCTACAACCACCGCAGAGCCTACTTCTACAACCGCAACTGCAATCACAGCTGAACCCACTACCACAGCTGGGATTACTACTTCAGCCTTACCTACAACTACAGGTGTACTTACAACCACAGGTGAACCCGCTACCACCACTGTACCTGCAACCACAGCTGTACCTACAACCACAGCTGAGCCTACTACCACGACCGTACCTACAACCACAGCTGAGCCTACAACCACAACCTTACCTACAACCACAGCCGTACCTACAACCACAGCTAAGCCTACTACCACAACCGTACCTGCAACCACAGCTGAGCCTACTACCACAACCGTACCTACAACCCTACAACAGCACCGTACCACACAACCACAGCTGAGCCTACTACCACAACCGTACCTGCAACCACAGCTGAGCCTACTACCACAACCGTACCTACAACCACAACCGTACCTACAACCACAGCTGAGCCTACTACCACAACCGTGCCTGCAACCACAGCTGAGCCTACTACCACAACCGTACCTACAACCACAGCTGAGCCTACTACCACAACCGTACCTACAACCACAGCTGAGCCTACTACCACAACCGTACCTGCAACCACAGCTGAGCCTACTACCACAACCGTACCTGCAACCACAGCTGAGCCTACTACCACAACCGTACCTACAACCACAGCCGTACCTACAACCACAGCTGAGCCTACTACCACAACCGTACCTGCAACCACAGCTGAGCCTACTACCACAACCGTACCTACAACCACAGCCGTACCTACAACCACAGCTGAGCCTACTACCACAACCGTACCTGCAACCACAGCTGAGCCTACTACCAAAACCGTACCTACTACCACAGCCGTACCTACAACCACAGCTGAGCCTACTACCACAACCACAGCTGAGCCTACTACCACAGCTTTACCTACAACCACAGCTGATCCTACTACGACAGCTATACCTACAACCACAGCTGAGCCTACTACGACAGCTGTACCTACAACCACAGCTGAGTCCACTACCACAGACGCACCTACAACCACAGCTGAGCCTACTACCACAGCCACACATACAGCCACAGCTGAGTCTACTATCACACCAATACCTACAACCACAGCTGAGCCTACTACCACAACAGTACCTACAACCACAGCTGAGCCTGCTACCACAGCTTTACCTATTACCACAGTAGAGCCTACTACTACGGCCTTACCCACAACAGCTGACCCTACTACCTCAGCCATACCTACAACCACAGCTGAGCCTACTATCACAGCCATCACTACAACCACAGCTGAGCCTACTATCACTGCCATACCTACAACAACAGCAGAGCCTACTACCACAGCTTTACCTATTACCACAGTAGAGCCTACCACCACAGCCTTACCTACAACAACAGGTGAGCCTACTACCTCAGCCATACCAATAACCACAGCTGAGCCTACTACTACAGCCGTATCTACGACCATAGCCGTATCTACAGACACAGCTATACCTACAACCACAGCTGAGCCCACTTCCACAGCCGCACTTACAACCACAGTGGAGCCTACTACTACTGCTGTCTCTACAACCACAACTGAGCTTACTACCACACAAGTACCTACAACCACAACTGAGCTTACTACCACACAAGTACCTACAACCACGACTGAATCTACTACCACAACAGTACCAACAACCACAGCAGAGCCTACTACCACAACTTTACCTACAACCACAACTACTACAGCCGTACCTACAACCACAGCAGAGCCTACTACTTCACCTGAGCTGAGTACAATAACAGCACCCACAACTACGGATGTACCTGTAGACGTACCTACCACCTCAGGTGAACCTACAACCCTTGGACCTATCACCACAACTGAACTCACGACTACAGCTGAACCTGCACCAACTACACAGATCCAGACTACAACACCACCACCTGGGCCATCTACAACACCGGAACCAACTACAGCATCACCGCTTGAGCCAACTACAACCACTGAACCATCCACAACCACAACAACGCCAGGGACGATATCACCGCCTGAGCCAACAACAACAACAACAACAGAACCAACTACAGTCACGACAACACCAGAGCCAACAACACCAGCAACAACAACAACAACCCCAGAGCCAACTACCACCACCACAACGGAACCAACCACTACTACCACGACATCAACCACCACTACAACTACGACAACAACCACCACTACCACAACCACCACTACCACAACCACTACTACCTCAGCTACCACTACTTCGCGAAGACCTCTTATCCCAATCAACCCACACAGCCTAGATAAAGAAAGCCGCACCACCGATCTCGAGCAAGGTCCCTATGACGTCATGGCAAAAGAGGGTTACATCACAGAGAAGCATGACGTCACAGAAGGCAAAGATGACGTCACGGGGTTCCTCACCACTGCAGATGGAGACGTGAGCACAGACCGCGTGAGGAACAACGGTCACTTCAGCTTCTGGGGAAGGTCTGCTCGAGGGTACATGCTGTAGATACACCTGGTCTTGGCTCGCATGTGGCTGGGGAGAGTTTAACAGTCGCCGTTGGCTATCAAGAGGCAAGGCCAGAGGTTTACCTGAGGGAAACCTGAAGCTTAAGTGCCAGAGGGTTAGTGGAGGGCTGGCTGAAGCTTAAGTACCAGAGGGATAGTGAAGGACCAGCTAAAGCTTAAGGACCAGATGTTTAGTGGTGGATCAGCTGAAGCTTAAGTACCAGAGGGTTAGTGAAGGACCAGCTGAAGCTTAAGGACCAGAGGTTTACGGAGAACCGGCTGAAGCTTAAGGACCAGAGAATTAGTAGTGGACCAGCAGAAGCCTAAGGACCAGAGGACTAGTGGTGGACCAGCTGAAGCTTAAGGACCAGAGGATTAGTAGAGGACTAGCTGAAACTTAAGGACCAGAGGCTAGTGGTGGACCAGCTGAAGCATAGGGACCAGAGAGCGAGTGGTGGACCAGCTGAAGCTTAGGGACCAGAGGATTAGTAAAGGACTAGCTGAAGCTTAAGGACCAGAGGGCTAGTGGTGGACCAGCTGAAGCTTAAGGACCAGAGGGTTAGTGATGGATCAGCTCAAGCTTAAGGACCAGACAGTTAGTGGAGGACCGGCTGAAGCGTAAGGCCCAGAGGATTAGTGGAGGACGAGCTGAAGCTATATCATGTTATCCAGACCCGAGGTGTTCACAGATCAGGTTATCATCTACAGCTTTACTACAGTAAGGAGGAAGACCCACTTCATCGTCATCACAAGGATCGTGAACACCGGCCCAAGCCAGAGGGTCACGGCGACACAAGTGACCGCAGTAAAGAGACAGCAATCAAACTGTGGGAACCAGTGAGGCAGAGACAGTGGTAGGATATGATAAATATAGGTGGAAACAAATGTAAATATATATATATATATATATATATATATATATATATATATATATATATATAATATATATAATATAATAGGTGGAAAACAAATGTTATATATATATATATATATATATTATATATATATATATATATTATATATATATATATATATATATATATATATATATATATATATATATATATATATATATAGGTGGAAACAAATGTTATATATATATATAATATATATATATATATATATATATTTTTTTTTATTATACTTTGTCGCTGTCTCCCGCGTTGCGAGGTAGCGCAAGGAAACAGACGAAAGAAATGGCCCAACCCCCCCATACACATGTATATACATACTCCACACACGCAAATATACATACCTACACAGCTTTCCATAGCTTACCCCAGACGCTTCACATGCCTTGATTCAATCCACTGACAGCACGTCAACCCCGGTATACCACATCGCTCCAATTCACTCTATTCCTTGCCCTCCTTTCACCCTCCTGCATGTTCAGGCCCCGATCACACAAAATCTTTTTCACTCCATCTTTCCACCTCCAATTTGGTCTCCCTCTTCTCCTTGTTCCCTCCACCTCCGACACATATATCCTCTTGGGCAATCTTTCCTCACTCATCCTCTCCATGTGCCCAAACCACTTCAAAACACCCTCTTCTGCTCTCTCAACCACGCTCTTTTTATTTCCACACATCTCTCTTACCCTTACGTTACTCACTCGATCAAACCACCTCACACCACACATTGTCCTCAAACATCTCATTTCCAGCACATCCATCCTCCTGCGCACAACTCTATCCATAGCCCACGCTCGCAACCATACAACATTGTTGGAACCACTATTCCTTCAAACATACCCATTTTTGCTTTCCGAGATAATGTTCTCGACTTCCACACATTCTTCAAGGCCCCCAGAATTTTCGCCCCTCCCCCACCCTATGATCCACTTCCGCTTCCATGGTTCCATCCGCTGCCAGATCCACTCCCAGATATCTAAAACACTTCACTTCCTCCAGTTTTTCTCCATTCAAACTCACCTCCCAATTGACTTGACCCTCAACCCTACTGTACCTAATAACCTTGCTCTTATTCACATTTACTCTTAACTTTCTTCTTCCACACACTTTACCAAACTCAGTCACCAGCTTCTGCAGTTTCTCACATGAATCAGCCACCAGCGCTGTATCATCAGCGAACAACAACTGACTCACTTCCCAAGCTCTCTCATCCCCAACAGACTTCATACTTGCCCCTCTTTCCAAAACTCTTGCATTTACCTCCCTAACAACCCCATCCATAAACAAATTAAACAACCATGGAGACATCACACACCCCTGCCGCAAACCTACATTCACTGAGAACCAATCACTTTCCTCTCTTCCTACACGTACACATGCCTTACATCCTCGATAAAAACTTTTCACTGCTTCTAACAACTTTCCACCCACACCATATATTCTTAATACCTTCCACAGAGCATCTCTATCAACTCTATCATATGCCTTCTCCAGATCCATAAATGCTACATACAAATCCATTTGGATATATACATATATGGATATATATATATATATATATATATATATATATATATATATATATATATATATATATATATATATATATATATATATATATATATATATATATATATTCCTATGAATCCACGGGAAAATGAATATTATATGATACAGCGCTGGTGGCTGATTCATGTGAGAAACTGCAGAAGCTGGTGACTGAGTTTGGTAAAGTGTGTGAAAGAAGAAAGTTAAGAGTAAATGTGAATAAGAACAAGGTTATTAGGTACAGTAAGGTTGAGGGTCAAGTCAATTGAGGCTAAGTTTGAATGGAGAAATGGGGAAGTGAAGTGTTTAGATTCTGGAGTGGATTGCAGGGATGGAAATGGAAGCGGGAAGTGAATCGTAAATCTGGGAGGATTGAGCGGAGTGGAACATGGAGCGAAAGCTGGGTATGTGATGAAGGAGTAGGGGCGATAAATGTCGAGGATGCGTTGAAGAATGTTTGGACAGATGTTTGATCGATAAGTAATGAAGGATGTTAAGAAAGAATGTGGTATTAAAATGAGTATGGTTGCGAAGAGTGGGTATGAATGAGTTGTGCGCAGGAGGTGGATAGTGTGGAGATGATGGATGTTTGAGGAAAGATGTTGTGTGAGGTGGGGATCGAGTAGAAGTAGGGTAAGCAAATGTGAGTGGTAATAAAAAGAGTGTGTGAGAGAGCAGAAGAGGGTTTTGATGAATAGTTTGGGTCACATGGAGAGATGAGTGAGGAAGATTGCAAGGGGAATTGTGTAGAGGTGGAGGACGAGAAGTGGAGAATTGGGTGGAAAGATGATAAAAGATTTTGAGTGATGGACTAACAGCAGGAGGTGAAAGCGTGCAAGAATTAAGTGAATTGGAACGATGTGGTATACGGGATCGACGTCTGTAGGTGAACAGGCATGTGAAGCTGGTAAGGAATTCTGTGGGGCTGGGTTGGAAAGGGAGGCTGGGGGTTTCGGTGCATTATTGCATAACACTGAGACTTGAGTGTGAACGAATGGGGCCTTTGTTGTCTTTTCCTACACTTCCTCGCACACTGAGGGGGGAGGGGGTTGTTATTCCATGTGTGGCGAGTGGCGATGGAAATGAATAAGGCAAGTAAGTAAGAATTAGTACATGTGTATATATGTTATGTCTGTGTGTATATATAGTATACATTGAGATGTATAGGTATTGTATATGTGCGTGTGTGGACGTATATGTATTACATGTGTATGTGGGTGGGTTGGGCAATTCTTTCGTCTGTTTCCTTGCGCTACCTCGCTAACGCGGGAGACAGCGACAAAGCAAAATAGATATAGAATAAATAATATACATATATATATATATATATATAATATATATATATATATATATATATATATATATATATATATATGTTATGTTTATATTATATATAAATATATAATAAATATATATATATATAATATATATAAATATATATATATATATATATATATATATATATATATATATATATATATATATATATATATATATATATATATATATATATATATATATATATATATATTATATATATTTTTTTTTTTTTCCCAAAAAAAAGAAGGAACAGAGAAGGGGGCCAGGTGAGAATATTCCCTCAAAGGCCCAGTCCTCTGTTCTTAACGCTACCTCGCTAATGCGGGAAATGGTGAATAGCATGGAAGAAAAGAAAAAGATATATATCTGTATATATATTCGCCATTTCCCGCGTTAGCAAGGTAGCGTTAAGAACAAAGGACTGAACCCAAAAGGGGAAATCTTCACTTGGCCTCCTTCTTTGGTCCTTCTTTCAGAAAAGTAAAAACTGGAGGGGAGGATTTCCAACTCCCCGCTCCAGCCCCTTTTAGACACCTTTTACTACACTCAAGGAATACATGGGAAGCATTCTTTCTACCTTATGCTCACCATCAATATATTACCATTATTATCATCATCATAATGATAATGATAATTATAATAATACCAATTATTTTATCATTATTATTATTATTCATCGCCGTCTCCCGCGTCAGCTAGGTAACTTCAGGAAACGAGAAATGGCCCAACCCACCCACATACACATGTATATACATAAACGCTCATAAACGCACACATATATATCTACATATAGTTTTTTTAATTTTTTATACTTTGTCGCTGTCTCCCGCGTTACCGAGGTAGTGCAAGGAAACAGACGAAAGAATGGCCCAACCCACCCACATACACATGTATATACATACACGTCCACACACGCACATATACATACCAATACATTTCAACGTATACATATATATACATATACAGAAATACATACATGCACATGTATATAATTCATATTTGCTGCCTTCAGTCATTCCCGTCGCCACCCCGCCACACATGAAATGACAACCCTCTCCCCCCGCATGCATGCGAGGTAGCGCCAGGAAAAGATGATAAAGGCCACATTCGTTCACACTAACTCTAGCTGTCATGTATAATGCACCGAAACCACACCTCCCTTTCCACATCCAGGCCCCACAAAACTTCCCATGATTTACCCTAAACGTTTCACATGCCCTGGTTCAATCCACTGACAGCACGTCAACCCCGTTATACAACGTCGTTCCAATTCACTCAATTCCTTGCACGCCTTTCACCCTCCTGCATGTTCAGGCCCCGATCGCTCAAAATCTTTTTCACTCCATCTTTCCACCTCCAATTTGGTCTCCCTTTCTCCTCGTTCCCTCCACCTCTGACTTATATGTCTTCTTTGTCAATATTTCCTCACTCATCTCTCCATGTGACCAAACCATTTCAAAACACCTTCTTCTGCTCTCTCAATCACACTCTTTTTATTACCACACATCTCTCATACCCTTTCATTACTTACTCGATCAAACCACCTCACACCACATATTGTCCTCAAACATCTCATTTTCAACACATCCACCCTCCTCCGCACAGCTCTATCTATAGCCTACGCCTCGTAATCATATAACATTGTTGGAACCACTATTCCTTCAAACATACCCATTTTTGCTTTCCGAGATAACGTTCTCGCTTTCCACACATTTTTCAACGCCTCCAGAACTTTCGCCTCCTCCCCCGCCCTGTGACACTTCCGCTTCCATGGATTCATCCGCTGCCAAATCCATTCCCAGATATCTAAAACACTTCACTTCCTCCAGTTTTTCTCCATTCAAACTTACCTCACAATTAACTTGTCTATCAACCCTACTGTACCTAATGCTCTTATTCACATTTACTCTCAGCTTCTTCTTTCACACACTTTACCAAACTCAGTCACCAGCTTCTGCAGATTCTCACCTGAATCAGCCACCAGCACTGTATCATCTGCGAACAACAACTGACTCACTTCCCAAGCTATTTCATCCACAACAGAGTGCATACTTGCCCCTCTCTCCAAAACTCTTGCATATCCCTCCCTAACAACAACATCCTTAAACAAATTAAACAACCTTGGAGACATCACGCACCCCTGCCGCAAACCGACATTCACTAAGAACCAATATCTTTCCCCTCTTCCTACTCGTACACATGCCTTAAATCCTCTATAAAAACTTTTCTCTGCTTCTAACAACTTGCCTCCTACACCATATATTCTTAATACCTTCCACAGAGCATCTCTATCAACTCTATCATACCCCTTCTCCGGATCCACAAAAGCTACATACAAATCCATTTGTTTTGCCAAGTATTTCTCACATACATTCTTCAAAGCAAACACCTGATCCACACATCCGTTACCACTTCAAAAACCATACTTCTCATCCCCAATCTGATGCTCTGTACATGCTTTCACCCTCTCTATCAATACCCTCCCATATAATTTACCAGCAATACTCAACAAGCTTATACCTCTGTAATTTGAGCACTCACTTTTATCTCCTTTTTCTTTGTACAATGGCACTATGCATGCATTCCGTCAATCCTCGGGCACCTCACCATGAGTCATACATACATTAAATATCCTTACCAATCAGTCAACCATCCCCTCCTTGTATTTTAACTTTCTAAAAGTGGAAACAGAAGAAGGAGTCATGCGGGGAGTGCTCATCCTCCTTGAAGGCTCATACTAGGGTGTCTAAATGTATGTGGATGTAACCAAGATGAGAAAAAAGGAGAAATAGTTAGTATGTTTGAGGAAAGGATCTTGGATGTTTTGGCTCTGAGTGAAACGAAGCTCAAGGGTAAAGGGGAAGAGTGGTTTGGGAATGTCTTGGGAGTAAAGTCAGGGGTTGGTGAGAGGACAAGAGCAAAGGAAGGAGTAGCACTACTCCTGAAGCAGAAGTTGTGGAAATATGTGAACGAGTGTAAGAAAGTAAACTCTAGATTGATATGGGTAAAACTGAAAGAAGATGGAGAGAGATTGGTGATTATTGTTGCCTATGCACCTGGTCATCAGAAGAAAGATCATGACAAGTGCTTTGGGAGCAGATGAGCGAGTGTGTTAGCAGCTTTGTTGTACGAGACCGGATTATACGTAGTGATGGGTGATATGAATGCAAAGGTGAATGATGTGGCAGTGAGAGAATAATTGGTGTACATGGGGTGTTCAGTGTTGTAAATGGAAATGGTGAAGAGCTTGTAGATTTGTGGGCTGAAAAAGGACTGGTCATTGGAAATACCTGGTTAAAAAGAGAGATATACATAAGTATGCGTATGTAAGTATGAGAGATGGCCAGAGAGCGTTTTTGGATTACGTGATAATTGATAGGTGCGTGAAAGAGAAACTTTGGATGTTAATGTGCTGAGAGGGGCAACTGGAGGGATGTCTGATCATTATGTTGTGGAGGCGAAGGTGAAGATTGTAGAGATTTTAGACAAGAGGTGAAGAGAGTGGTGAGAGTAAGTGAGCCTTGAAAGGAGACTTGTGTGAGGAAGTACCTGGAGAGACTGAGTGCAGAATGGAAAAAGATGAGAGTAGATGACGTAAGGGGATTGGAGGAGGAATGGGATGTATTTAGGGAAGGAGTGATGGCTTGCGCAAAAGATGCCTGGGCAGATTAGAAAGGGTAGTTAGTGGTGGGATGAAGAAGTAAGATAGTTAGTGAAAGAGAAGAGAGAGGCGTTTGGACGATTTTTGCAGTGAAGTAGTGCAAATGACTGGGAGATGTATAACAGAAAGAGGCAAGAGGTCAAGAAAAAGGTGCAAGAGGTGAAAAAGAGAGCAAATGAGAGCTGGGATGAATGTATGGTTCATGGTGAAGTGCCTGAGGATTGGCGGAATGCATGCATTGTACAGATGCAAAGGGGATAAAGGTGAATGTTTAAATTACAGAGGTATAATCATATGGGAAATCATATGGGAGGGTATTGATCGAAAGAGTAAAGCCATGTACAGAGCATCAGATTGGGGAAGTGCAGTGTAGTTTCAGAAGTGGTAGAGGATGTGTGGATCAGTTGTTTGCTTTGAAGAATGTATGTGAAAAATACTTAGAAAAACAGATAAATTTGTATGTAGCATCAATAGATACGGAGAAAGCGTAAGATTGAGTTGATAGAGATGCTTTGTTGAAGGTATTACGAGTATATGGTGTGAAAGTAAGCTGCATGTGTACGAGTAGGAAGAGACGAAAGTGATGGGTTCCCATGTCGGTCTGCGGCAGGGGTGCGTGATGTCTCCATGGTTTGTTTAATCTGTTTATGGATGTTGTTAGGGAGGTGAATGCAAGAGTTTTGGAGAGAGGGGCAAGTATTCAGTCTGTTGTGGATGAGAGGCTTGGGAAGTCACTCAGTTGTTGTTCTCTGATGATACATTGCTGGTGGGTGATTGATTCGGGTGAGAAACTGAAGAAGTTGATGACTGAGATTAGTAAAGTGTATGAAAGAAAAAAGCTGAGAGTAAATGTGAATAAGAGCAAGGTTATTAGGTTCAGTAGAGTTGAAGGACAATTTAATTGGGAGTAAGGCTGAATGGAGAATTCTGAAGGAAGTGAAGTGTTTCATATACCTGGGAGTGGATGTAGTAGCGGATGGAACCATGGAAGCGGAAGTGAGTCACAGGGTGGGGGAGGGGGCGAAGGTTCTGGGAGCGTTGAAAAATGTGTGGAAGTCGAGAACGTTATCTCGGAAAGCAAAAATGTGTATGTTTGAAGGAATAATGGTTCCAAGAATGTTATATGGTTCCGGGGCATGGGGTATAGATAAGGTTGTGCGGAGGAGAGTGGATGTGTTGGAAATGAAATGTTTGAGGACAATATGTGGTGTGAGGTGATTTGATCGAGTAAGTAGTGAAAGGGTAAGAGAGATCTGTAGTGATAAAAACAGTGTGGTTGAGAGGGGAGAAGAGGGTATATTGAAATGGTTTGATTACATGGAGAGAATGAGTGAGAAAAGATTGACAGAGAGGATATATGTGTCAGAGGTGAAGGGAACGAGAAATGGGAAAACCATGCTGAAGGTGAAAGAATGGAGTAAAAAAGATTTTGAGCGATTAGGGCCTGAACATACAGGAGGGTGAAAGGCGCGCAAGGAATAGAGTGAATTGGAACGATGTGTTTTACTGGGATCAATGAGCTTTGAATGGACTGAACCAGGGCATGTGAAGCGTCTGGGGTAAACCATGGAAAGCTTTGTGGGGCCTGGATGTGGAATGGGAGCTGCGGTTTCGGTGCATTACACATGACAGCTAGAGTCTGAGTGTGAACGAACGTGACCTTTCTTGTCTTCTTCGAGCGGGTGGTGTGTGTGTGTGTGTGTGTGTGTGTGTGTGTGTGTGTGTCATGTGTGGCGGGGTGAGCAAGGGAATGGACAAAGGCAGCAAGAATGAATATGTACACGTGTATATATGTACATGTCTGTATATGTACATGTAGGTATTCGTTGAAATATATAGGTATGTATATGTGCGTGTTTGGGCATTTATGTTTATGCATGTGTATGTAGGTGGGTCGGGACATTCTTTCGTCTGTTTCTTTGCGCTGCCTTACTGACGCGGGAGACAGCGACTAAGTATAATGAATACATATATATATATATATATATATTTCTTTTTTTTGTCGCTGTCTCCCGCGTTTCCGAGGTAGCGCAAGGAAACAGACGAAAGCTATGGCCCAACCCACCCCCATACACATGTATATACATACGTCCACACACGCAAATATACATACCTACACAGCTTTCCATGGTTTACCCCAGACGCTTCACATGCCCTGATTCAATCCACTGACAGCACGTCAACCCCGGTATACCACATCGATCCAATTTACTCTATTCCTTGCCCTCCTTTCACCCTCCTGCATGTTCAGGCCCCGATCACACAAAATCTTTTTCACTCCATCTTTCCACCTCCAATTTGGTCTCCCACTTCTCCTCGTTCCCTCCACCTCCGACACATATATCCTCTTGGTCAATCTTTCCTCACTCATTCTCTCCATGTGCCCAAACCATTTCAAAACACCTCTTCTGCTCTCTCAACCACGCTCTTTTTATTTCCACACATCTCTCTTACCCTTACGTTACTTACTCGATCAAACCACCTCACACCACACATTGTCCTCAAACATCTCATTTCCAGCACATCCATCCTCCTGCGCACAACTCTATCCATAGCCCACGCTCGCAACCATACAACATTGTTGGAACCACTATTCCTTCAAACATACCCATTTTTGCTTTCCGAGATAATGTTCTCGAATTCCACACATTCTTCAAGGCTCCCAGGATTTTCGCCCCCTCCCCCACCCTATGATCCACTTCCGCTTCCATGGTTCCATCCGCTGCCAGATCCACTCCCAGATATCTAAAACACTTTACTTCCTCCAGTTTTTCTACATTCAAACTTACCTCCCAATTGACTTGACCCTAACCCTACTGTACCTAATTACCTTGCTCTTATTCTCATTTACTCTTAATCTTTATTCTTTCACACACTTTACCAAACTCAGTCACCAGCTTCTGCAGTTTCTCACATGAATCAGCCACCAGCGCTGTATCATCAGCGAACAACAACTGACTCACTTCCCAAGCTCTCACATCCCCAACAGATTTCATACTTGCCCCTCTTTCCAAAACTCTTGCATTCACCTCCCTAACAACCCCATCCATAAACAAATTAAATAACCATGGAGACATCACACACCCCTGCCGCAAACCTACATTCACTGAGAACCAATCACTTTCCTCTCTTCCTACACGTACACATGCCTTACATCCTCGATAAAAACTTTTCACTGCTTCTAACAACTTGCCTCCCACACCATATATTCTTAATACCTTCCACTCTAGCATATGCCTTCTCCAGATGCATAAATGCTACATACAAATCCATTTGCTTTTCTAAGTATTTCTCACATACATTCTTCAAAGCAAACACCTGATCCGCACATCCTCTACCACTTCTGAAACCACACTGCTCTTCCCCAATCTGATGCTCTGTACATGCCTTCACCCTCTCAATCAATACCCTCCCATATAATTTACCAGGAATACTCAACAAGCTTATACCTCTGTAATTTGAGCACTCACTCTTATCCCCTTTGTCTTTGTACAATGACACTATGCACGCATTCCGCCAATCCTCAGGTACCTCACCATGAGTCATACATACATTAAATAACCTTACCAACCAGTCAATAATACAGTCACCCCCTTTTTTAATAAATTCCACTGCAATACCATCCAAATCTGCTGCCTTGCCGGCTTTCATTTTCCGCAAAGCTTTTACTACCTCTTCTCTGTTTACCAAATCATTTTCCCTAACCCTCTCACTTTGCACACCACATCGACCAAAACACCCTATATATGCCACTCTATCATTAAACACATTCGACAAACCTTCAAAATACTCGCTCCATCTCCTTCTCACATCACCACTATTTGTTATCACCTCCCCATTTGCGCCCTTCACTGAAGTTCCCATTTGCTCCCTTGCCTTACGCACTCTATTTACCTCCTTCCAGAACATCTTTTTATTCTTCCTAAAATTTAATGATACTCTCTCACCCCAACTCTCATTTGCCCTCTTTTTCACCTATTGTACCTTTCTCTTGACCTGTGTATATATTTTTTTTTTTTTTTTTTTTTTTTTATACTTTGTCGCTGTCTCCCGCGTTTGCGAGGTAGCGCGAGGAAACAGACGAAAGAAATGGCCCAACCCCCATACACACGTACATACACACGTCCACACACGCAAATATACATACCTACACAGCTTTCCATGGTTTACCCCAGACGCTTCACATGCCTTGATTCAATCCACTGACAGCACGTCAACCCCTGTATACCACATCGCTCCAATTCACTCTATTCCTTGCCCTCCTTTCACCCTCCTGCATGTTCAGGCCCCGATCACACAAAATCTTTTTCACTCCATCTTTCCACCTCCAATTTGGTCTCCCTCTTCTCCTCGTTCCCTCCACCTCCGACACATATATCCTCTTGGTCAATCTTTCCTCACTCATTCTCTCCATGTGCCCAAACCATTTCAAAACACCCTCTTCTGCTCTCTCAACCACGCTCTTTTTATTTCCACACATCTCTCTTACCCTTACGTTACTTACTCGATCAAACCACCTCACACCACACATTGTCCTCAAACATCTCATTTCCAGCACATCCATCCTCCTGCGCACAACTCTATCCATAGCCCACGCCTCGCAACCATACAACATTGTTGGAACCACTATTCCTTCAAACATACCCATTTTTGCTTTCCGAGATAATGTTCTCGACTTCCACACATTTTCAAGGCTCCCAAAATTTTCGCCCCCTCCCCCACCCTATGATCCACTTCCGCTTCCATGGTTCCATCCGCTGACAGATCCACTCCCAGATATGTAAAACACTTCACTTCCTCCAGTTTTTCTCCATTCAAACTCACCTCCCAATTGACTTGACCCTCAACCCTACTGTACCTAATAACCTTGCTCTTATTCACATTTACTCTTAACTTTCTTCTTCCACACACTTTACCAAACTCAGTCACCAGCTTCTGCAGTTTCTCACATGAATCAGCCACCAGCGCTGTATCATCAGCGAACAACAACTGACTCACTTCCCAAGCTCTCTCATCCCAACAGACTTCATACTTGCCCCTCTTCCAGACTCTTGCATTTACCTCCCTAACAACCCCATCCATAAACAAATTAAACAACCATGGAGACATCACACACCCCTGCCGCAAACCTACATTCACTGAGAACCAATCACTTTCCTCTCTTCCTACACGTACACATGCCTTACATCCTCGATAAAAACTTTTCACTGCTTCTAACAACTTGCCTCCCACACCATATATTCTTAATACCTTCCACAGAGCATCTCTATCAACTCTATCATATGCCTTCTCCAGATCCATAAATGCTACATACAAATCCATTTGCTTTTCTAAGTATTTCTCACATACATTCTTCAAAGCAAACACCTGATCCACACATCCTCTACCACTTCTGAAACCGCACTTCACCCTCTCAATCAATACCCTCCCATATAGTTTACCAGGAATACTCAACAAACTTATACCTCTGTAATTTGAGCACTCACTCTTATCCCCTTTGCCTTTGTACAATGGCACTATGCACGCATTCCGCCAATCCTCAGGCACCTCACCATGAGTCATACATACATTAAATAACCTTACCAACCAGTCAACAATACAGTCACCCCCTTTTTTTAATAAATTCCACTGCAATACCATCCAAACCTGCTGCCTTGCCGGCTTTCATCTTCCGCAAAGCTTTACTACCTCTTCTCTGTTTACCAAATCATTTTCCCTAACCCTCTCACTTTGCACACCACCTCGACCAAAACACCCTATATCTGCCACTCTGTCATCAGACACATTCAACAAACCTTCAAAATACTCATTCCATCTCCTTCTCACATCACCACTACTTGTTATCACCTCCCCATTTACGCCCTTCACTGAAGTTCCCATTTGCTCCCTTGTCTTACGCACCCTATTTACCTCCTTCCAGAACATCTTTTTATTCTCCCTAAAATTTACTGATAGTCTCTCACCCCAACTCTCATTTGCCCTTTTTTTC
>NC_092244.1:22828270-22833270 GCF_036320965.1 Panulirus ornatus | reverse complement strand
CTCCCCCACCCTATGATCCACTTCCGCTTCCATGGTTCCATCCGCTGCCAGATCCACTCCCAGATATCTAAAACACTTCACTTCCTCCAGTTTTTCTCCATTCAAACTCACCTCCCAATTGACTTGACCCTCAACCCTACTGTACCTAATAACCTTGCTCTTATTCACATTTACTCTTAACTTTCTTCTTCCACACACTTTTCCAAACTCAGTCACCAGCTTCTGCAGTTTCTCACATGAATCCGCCACCAGAGCTGTATCATCAGCGAACAACAACTGACTCACTTCCCAAGCTCTCTCATCCCCAACAGACTTCATACTTGCCCCTCTTTCCAAAACTCTTGCATTTACCTCCCTAACAACCCCATCCATAAACAAATTAAACAACCATGGAGACATCACACACCCCTGCCGCAAACCTACATTCACTGAGAACCAATCACTTTCTTCCTACACGTACACATGCCTTACATCCTCGATAAAAACTTTTCACTGCTTCTAACAACTTTCCTCCCACACCATATATTCTTAATACCTTCCACAGAGCATCTCTATCAACTCTATCATATGCCTTCTCCAGATCCATAAATGCTACATACAAATCCATTTGCTTTTCTAAGTATTTCTCACATACATTCTTCAAAGCAAACACCTGATCCACACATCCTCTACCACTTCTGAAACCACTCTGCTCTTCCCCAATCTGATGCTCTGTACATGCCTTCACCCTCTCAATCAATACCCTCCCATATAATTTACCAGGAATACTCAACAAACTTATACCTCTGTAATTTGAGCACTCACTCTTATCCCCTTTGCCTTTGTACAATGGCACTATGCACGCATTCCGCCAATCCTCAGGCACCTCACCATGAGTCATACATACATTAAATAACCTTACCAACCAGTCAACAATACAGTCACCCCCTTTTTTAATAAATTCCACTGCAATACCATCCAAACCTGCTGCCTTGCCGGCTTTCATCTTCCGCAAAGCTTTCACTACCTCTTCTCTGTTTACCAAATCATTTTCCCTAAACCTCTCACTTTGCACACCACCTCGACCAAAACACCCTATATCTGCCACTCTATCATCAAACACATTCAACAAACCTTCAAAATACTCACTCCATCTCCTTCTCACATCACCACTACTTGTTATCACCTCCCCATTTGCGCCCTTCACTGAAGTTCCCATTTGCTCCCTTGTCTTACGCACTTTATTTACCTCCTTCCAGAACATCTTTTTATTCTCCCTAAAAATTTAATGATACTCTCTCACCCCAACTCTCATTTGCCCTTTTTTCACCTCTTGCACCTTTCTCTTGACCTCCTGTCTCTTTCTTTTATACATCTCCCACTCAATTGCATTTTTTCCCTGCAAAAATCGTCCAAATGCCTCTCTCTCTCTTTCACTAATACTCTTACTTCTTCATCCCACCACTCACTACCCTTTCTAATCAACCCACCTCCCACTCTTCTCATGCCACAAGCATCTTTTGCGCAATCCATCACTGATTCCCTAAATACATCCCATTCCTCCCCCACTCCCCTTGCTTCCATTGTTCTCACCTTTTTCCATTCTGTACTCAGTCTCTCCTGGTACTTCCTCACACAGGTCTCCTTCTCAAGCTCATTTACTCTCACCTCCCTCTTCACCCCAACATTCACTCTTCTTTTCTGAAAACCCATACAAATCTTCACCTTAGCCTCCACAAGATAATGATCAGACATCCCTCCAGTTGCACCTCTCAGCACATTAACATCCAAAAGTCTCTCTTTCGCACGCCTGTCAATTAACACGTAATCCAATAACGCTCTCTGGCCATCTCTCCTACTTACATAAGTATACTTATGTATATCTCGCTTTTTAAACCAGGTATTCCCAATCACCAGTCCTTTTTCAGCACATAAATCTACAAGCTCTTCACCATTTCCATTTACAACACTGAACACCCCATGTATACCAATTATTCCCTCAACTGCCACATTACTCACCTTTGCATTCAAATCACCCATCACTATAACCCGGTCTCGTGCATCAAAACCACTAACACACTCATTCAGCTGCTCCAAAACACTTGCCTCTCTTGATCTTTCTTCTCATGCCCAGGTGCATATGCGCCAATAATCACCCACCTCTCTCCATCAACTTTCAGTTTTACCCATATTAATCGAGAGTTTACTTTCTTACACTCTATCACATACTCCCCACAACTCCTGTTCAGGAGTATTGCTACTCCTTCCCTTGCTCTTGTCCTCTCATAACCCCTGACTTTACTCCCCAGACATTCCCAAACCACTCTTCCCCTTTACCCTTGAGCTTCGTTTCACTCAGAGCCAAAACATCCAGGTTCCTTTCCTCAAACATACTACCTATCTCTCCTTTTTTCACATCTTGGTTACATCCACACACATTTAGGCACCCCACACTGAGCCTTCGAGGAGGATGAGCCCTCCCCGCGTAACTCCTTCTTCTGTTTCCCATTTTAGAAAGTTAATACAAGGAGGGGAGGATTTCTGGCCCCCCGCTCCCGTCCCCTCTAGTCGCTTTCTACGACACGCGAGGAATACGTGGGAAGTATTCTTTCACCCCTATCCCCAGGAATAATATACATATATATATACATATACACACACACACACATACACACACACACGCACATATACACACACGCACACACATACATATATATACATATGAAAAATGTAAGAAACAATTAGAAAACTGAAACTTCTAGCTTGAGATGAATGAAAAAAAATGAATGTCACATAATGGTTCAACCTCTGGCTATGGAAAAAAGGAAATGTATAATTTATTTACACAAACGTCAATAGCAGTTATATATATATATAGTCAATAGCATATTATATATATATATATATATATATATATATATATATATATATATATATATATATATATATATATATATATATATATATATATATATATATATATATATATATATATATATATATATATATATATATATATATATATATATATATATATATATATATATGAGACTTTTGGATGTTAATGTGCTGAGAGGTGCAACTGGAGGGATGTCTGATCATTATCTTGTGGAGGCCAAGGTGAAGATTTGTATGGGTTTTCAGAAAAAAAGAGTGAATATTGGGGTGAAGAGGGTGGTGAGAGTAAGTGAGCTTGGGAAGGAGACTTGTGTGAGGAAGTACCAGGAGAGACTGAGTACAGAATGGAAAAAGGTGAGAACAATGGAAGTAAGGGGAGTGGGGGAGGAATGGGATGTATTTAGGGAATCAGTGATGGATTGCGCAAAAGATGCTTGTGGCATGAGAAGAGTGGGAGGTGGGTTGATTAGAAAGGGTAGTGAGTGGTGGGATGAAGAAGTAAGAGTATTAGTGAAAGAGAAGAGAGAGGCATTTGGACGATTTTTGCAGGGAAAAAATGCAGTTGAGTGGGAGACGTATAAAGAAAGAGACAGGAGGTCAAGAGAAAGGTGCAAGAGGTGAAAAAAAGGGCAAATGAGAGTTGGGGTGAGAGAGTATCATTAAATTTTAGGGAGAATAAAAAGATGTTCTGGAAGGAGGTAAATAAAGTGCGTAAGACAAGAGAGCAAATGGGAACTTCAGTGAAGGGCGCAAATGGGGAGGTGATAACAAGTAGTGGTGATGTGAGAAGGAGATGGAGTGAGTATTTTGAAGGTTTGTTGAATGTGTTTGATGATAGAGTGGCAGATATAGGGTGTTTTGGTCGAGGTGGTGTGCAAAGTGAGAGGGTTAGGGAAAATGATTTGGTAAAAAGAGAAGAGGTAGTAAAAGCTTTTCGGAAGATGAAAGCCGGCAAGGCAGCAGGTTTGGATGGTATTGCAGTGGAATTTATTAAAAAAGGGGGTGACTGCATTGTTGACTGGTTGGTAAGGTTATTTAATGTATGTATGACTCACGGTGAGGTGCCTGAGGATTGGCGGAATGCGTGCATAGTGCCATTGTACAAAGGCAAAGGGGATAAGAGTGAGTGCTCAAATTACAGAGGTATAAGTTTGTTGAGTATTCCTGGTAAATTATATGGGAGAGTATTGATTGAGAGGGTGAAGGCATGTACAGAGCATCAGATTGGGGAAGAGCAGTGTGGTTTCAGAAGTGGTAGAGGATGTGTGGATCAGGTGTTTGCTTTGAAGAATGTATGTGAGAAATACTTAGAAAAGCAAATGGATTTGTATGTAGCATTTATGGATCTGGAGAAGGCATATGATAGAGTTGATAGAGATGCTCTGTGGAAGGTATTAAGAATATATGGTGTGGGAGGCAAGTTGTTAGAAGCAGTGAAAAGTTTTTTATCGAGGATGTAAGGCATGTGTACGTGTAGGAAGAGAGGAAAGTGATTGGTTCTCAGTGAATGTAGGTTTGCGGCAGGGATGTGTGATGTCTCCATGGTTGTTTAATTTGTTTATGGATGGGGTTGTTAGGGAGGTGAATGCAAGAGTTTTGGAAAGAGGGGCAAGTATGAAGTCTGTTGGGGATGAGAGAGCTTGGGAAGTGAGTCAGTTGTTGTTCGCTGGTGATACAGCGCTGGTGGCTGATTCATGTGAGAAACTGGCAGAAGCTGGTGACTAAGTTTGGTAAAGTGTGTGAAAGAAGAAAGTTAAGAGTAAATGTGAATAAGAGCAAGGTTATTAGGTACAGTAGGTTTGAGGGTCAAGTCAATTGGGAGGTGAGTTTGAATGGAGAAAAACTGGAGGAAGTGAAGTGTTTTAGATATCTGGGAGTGGATCTGGCAGCGGATGAAACCATGGAAGCGGAAGTGAATCATAGGGTGGGGGAGGGGGCGAAAATTCTGGGAGCCTTGAAGAATGTGTGGAAGTCGAGAACATTATCTCGGAAAGCAAAAATGGGTATGTTTGAAGGAATAGTGGTTCCAACAATGTTGTATGGTTGCGAGGCATGGGCTATGGATAGAGTTGTGCGCAGGAGGATGGATGTGCTGGAAATGAGATGTTTGAGGAAAATGTGTG
>NC_092244.1:22810770-22823270 GCF_036320965.1 Panulirus ornatus | reverse complement strand
TTTGCCTTTGTACAATGGCACTATGCACGCATTCCGCCAATCCTCAGGCACCTCACCGTGAGTCATACATACATTAAATAACCTTACCAACCAATCAACAATACAGTCACCCCCTTTTTTAATAAATTCCACTGCAATACCATCCAAACCTGCTGCCTTGCCGGCTTCATCTTCCGCAAAGCTTTTACTACTTCTTCTCTGTTTACCAAATCATTTTCCCTAACCCTCTCACTTTGCACACCACCTCGACCAAAACACCCTATATCTGCCACTATCATCAAACACATTCAACAAACCTTCAAAATACTCACTCCATCTCCTTCTCACATCACCACTACTTGTTATCACCTCCCCATTTGCGCCCTTCACTGAAGTTCCCATTTGCTCCCTTGTCTTACGCACTTTATTTACCTCCTTCCAGAACATCTTTTTATTCTCCCTAAAATTTAATGATGCTCTCCTCACCCCAACTCTCATTTGCCCTTTTTTTCACCTCTTGCACTTTCTCTTGACCTCCTGTCTCTTTCTTTTATACGTCTCCCACTCAACTGCATTTTTTCCTTGCAAAAATCGTCCAAATGCCTCTCTCTTCTCTTTCACTAATACTCTTGCTTCTTCATCCCACCACTCACTACCCTTTCTAATCAACCCACCTCCCACTCTTCTCATGCCACAAGCATCTTTTGCGCAATCCATCACTGATTCCCTAAATACATCCCATTCCTCCCCCACTCCCCTTACTTCCATTGTTCTCACCTTTTTCCATTCTGTACTCAGTCTCTCCTGGTACTTCCTCACACAAGTCTCCTTCTCAAGCTCACTTACTCTCACCACCCTCTTCACCCCAACATTCACTCTTTTTTTCTGAAAACCCATACAAATCTTCACCTTAGCCTTCACAAGATAATGATCAGACATCCCTCCAGTTGCACCTCTCAGCACATTAACATTTTTTTTCTTTTCATTTCAAGCTAGAAGTTTCAGTTTTCTAAATTGTTTCTTACATTTTTCATATGTATATATATGTATGTGTGTGTGTGTGTATGTGCGTGTGTGTGTGTATTGTGTGTATGTGTAATATATATATATATGTATATTATCCCTGGGGATAGGGGTGAAAGAATACTTCCCACGCATTCCTCGCGTGTCGTAGAAAGCGACTAAAGGAGACGGGAGCGGGGGGCCAGAAATCCTCCCCTCCTTGTATTTTTTAACTTTCTAAAATGGGAAACAGAAGAAGGAGTCACGCGGGGTGCTCATGCTCCTCGAAGGCTCAGATTGGGGTGCCTAAATGTGTGTGGATGTAACCAAGATGTGAAAAAAGGAGAGATAGGTAGTATGTTTGAGAAAAGGAACCTGGATTGTTTTGGCTCTGAGTGAAACGAAGCTCAAGGGTGAAGGGGAAGAGTGTTTGGGAATGTCTTGGGAGTAAAGTCAGGGGTTAGTGAGAGGACAAGAGCAAGGGAAGGAGTAGCAGTACTCCTGAAACAGGATTGTGGGAGTACGTGATAGAATGTAAGAAAGTAAATTCTCGATTAATATGGTAAAACTAAAAGTTGATGGAGAGAGATGGGTGATTATTGGTGCATATGCACCTGGGCATGAGAAGAAAGATCATGAGAGGCAAGTGTTTTGGGAGCAGCTGAATGAGTGTGTTAGTGGTTTTGATGCACGAGACCGGGTTATAGTGATGGGTGATTTGAATGCAAAGGTGAGTAATGTGGCAGTTGAGGATAATTGGTATACATGGGGTGTTCAGTGTTGTAAATGGAAATGGTGAAGAGCTTGTAGATTTATGTGCTGAAAAAGGACTGATGATTGGGAATACCTGGTTTAAAAAAGCGAGATATACATAAGTATACTTATGTAAGTAGGAGAGATGGCCAGAGAGCTTTATTGGATTACGTGTTAATTGACAGGCGCGCGAAAGAGAGACTTTTGGATGTTAATATATATATATATATATATATATTATATATATATATATATATATATATATATATAATATATATATATATATATTATATATATATAATATAAATATATATATATATATAATATATATATATATATAATATATATATATATATATATATATAATATATATAATATATATATATAAATATATATATATATATATTATATAATATATATATATATATATATATATATATATATATATATAATATATATATTTTTTTTTATACTTTGTCGCTGTCTCCCGCGTTTGCGAGGTAGCGCAAGGAAACAGACGAAAGAAATGGCCCAACCCCCCCCGCCATACACATGTACATACACACGTCCACACACGCAAATATACATACCTACACAGCTTTCCATGGTTTACCCCAGACGCTTCACATGCCTTGATTCAATCCACTGACAGCACGTCAACCCCTGTATACACATCGCTCCAATTCACTCTATTCCTTGCCCTCCTTTCACCCTCCTGCATGTTCAGGCACCGATCACACAAAATCTTTTTCACTCCATCTTTCCACCTCCAATTGGTCTTCCTCTTCTCCTCGTTCCCTCCACCTCCGACACATATATCCTCTTGGTCAATCTTTCCTCACTCATTCTCTCCATGTGCCCAAACCATTTCAAAACACCCTCTTCTGCTCTCTCAACCACGCTCTTTTTATTTCCACACATCTCTCTTACCCTTACGTTTACTTACTCGATCAAACACCTCACAACCACACATTGTCCTCAAACATCTCATTTCCAGCACATCCATCCTCCTGCGCACAACTCTATCCATAGCCCACGCCTCGCAAACCATACAACATTGTTGGAACCACTATTCCTTCAAACATACCCATTTTTGCTTTCCGAGATAATGTTCTCGACTTCCACACATTTTTCAAGGCTCCCAAAATTTTCGCCCCCTCCCCCACCCTATGATCCACTTCCGCTTCCATGGTTCCATCCGCTGACAGATCCACTCCCAGATATCTAAAACACTTCACTTCCTCCAGTTTTTCTCCATTCAAAAACACCTCCCAATTGACTTGACCCTCAACCCTACTGTACCTAATAACCTTGCTCTTATTCACATTTACTCTTAACTTTCTTCTTCCACACACTTTACCAAACTCAGTCACCAGCTTCTGCAGTTTCTCACATGAATCAGCCACCAGCGCTGTATCATCAGCGAACAACAACTGACTCACTTCCCAAGCTCTCTCATCCCCAACAGACTTCATACTTGCCCTCTTTCCAAAACTCTTTGCATTTACCTCCCTAACAACCCCATCCATAAACAAATTAAACAACCATGGAGACATCACACACCCCTGCCGCAAACCTACATTCACTGAGAACCATCACTTTCCTCTCTTCCTACACGTACACATGCTTACATCCTCGATAAAAACTTTTCACTGCTTCTAACAACTTGCCTCCCAGACCATATATTCTTAATACCTTCCACCCGAGCATCTCTATCAACTCTAGCATATGCTTCTCCAGATGCATAAATGCTACATACAAATCCATTTGCTTTCTAAGTATTTCTCACATACATTCTTCAAAGCAAAACCTGATCCACACATCCTCTACCACATCTGAACCGCACTGCTTTCCCCAATCTGATGCTCTGTACATGCTTCACCCTCTCAAATCAATACCCTCCCATATAATTTACCAGGAATACTCAACAAACTTATACCTCTGTAATTTGAGCACTCACTCTTATCCCCTTTGCCTTTGTACAATGGCACTATGCACGCATTCCGCCAATCCTCAGGCACCTCATCATGAGTCATACATACATTAAATAACCTTACAACCAGTCAACAATACAGTCACCCCCCTTTTTAATAAATTCCACTGCAATACCATCCAAACCTGCTGCTTGCCGGCTTTCATCTTCCGCAAGCTTTTACTACTCTTCTCTGTTTACCAATCATTTTCCTAACCCTCTCACTTTGCACACCACCTCGACCATAACACCCTATATCTGCCACTCTGTCATCAGACACATTCAACAAACCTTCAAAATACTCATTCCATCTCCTTCTCACATCACCACTACTTGTTATCACCTCCCCATTTATGCCCTTCACTGCAGTTCCCATTTGCTCCTTGTCTTACGCAACCTATTTTACCTCCTTCCAGAACATCTTTTATTCTCCTAAATTTACTGATAGTCTCTACCCCAACTCTCATTTGCCTTTTTTCACCTCTTGCACCTTTCTCTTGACCTCCTGTCTCGTTCTTTTATACTTCTCCATCATTGCATTTTTTCCCTGCAAAAAATCGTCCAAATGCCTCTCTCTTCTCTTTTCACTAATACTCTTACTTCTTCATCCCACCACTATATATATATATATATATATAATATTATATATATATATATATATATATATATATATATATATTATAATATATATATAATATATATATATATATATATATATATAATAATATAATATATATATATATATATATATATATATATAATATATTATATATATATATATTACGCACATTTACGCACATTTACGCACATATACATACATATATACATACATATACATGGACATACACAGACATATACATTATACAATGTATATATTCATACCTGCTTGCCTTCATCCTTTCATGGCGCTACCCCTCCCCACAGGAAATAGCAAAGCTACTCCCTTCTTGAGCAAGGTAGCTCGAGAAGAACAGACAAAAGAGGCCACATTCGTTCACACTCATTCTCTAGCTGTCATGAGTAATGTACCGAAACCACATTCAGGCCTCACAAACTTTTCCATGGTTTACCCAAGACATTTCACATGCCTTGTTTCAGTCCATTGACAGCACGTCGACCCCGGTATAACCCATCGTTCCAATTCACTCTGTCACTTGCGTTCCTTTCATCCTCCTGTATGCTCAGCCCCCGATCGCTCAAATTCTTTTTCACTCCACCCCTCCACCTTCAATTTGGTCTCCCGCTTCTCCTTGTTGCTTCCACCTCTGACACATATATATTCTCTGTCAATCTTTCCTCACTGATTCTTTCCATATGTCCAAACCACTTCAACACATCCTCTTCGGCTCTCTCAGCCACATTCTTTTTATTTCCACACATCTCTTTTACCCTATCATTACTCACTATATCAAACTAACTCACACCACATATTGTCCTCAAACATTTCATTTCCAACACATCCACCCTCCTCCGCACAACCCTATCTATAGCCCATGCTTCGCAACCATGTATGATTGTTTGAACTATCATTCCTTCAAACATACCTATTTTTTCTTTCCGAAATAACGTTCTCTCCTTCCACACATTCTTTATCGCTTCCAGAACCTTCGCCCTTTCCCCCACCATGTGACTCACTTCCGCTTCCATGATTCCATTTGCTGCTAATTTCACTCCGAGATATCTAAAACACTTCACTTCCCTCCAATTTTTCTTCATTTAAACTTTCATCCAATTAACTTGTCCCTCCACCCAACTGAACCTAAAAACCTTGCTCTTATTTACATTTACCCTCAACTTTCTCCCTTCACACAGTTTTTCAAACTCAGTCACCAACTTCTCCATTTTCTCACCCGAATCAGCCGCCAACGCTGTATCATCGGCGAACAACAACTGACTCACTTCCCAGGCCCTCTCATCCACAACAGACTGCATACTCGCCCCATCCTAAACGCTGGCACTTACTTCCCTAAACACACCATCCATAAACAAATTAAACAACCATGGGGACATCACACACCCCTGTCGCAAACCGACATTCACTGGGAACCAATCACTTTCCTCTCTTCCTACTCGTACACATGCTACATACAAATCCATCTGTTTTTCTAAGTATTTTACGCACACATTCTTCAAAGCAAACGCCTGATCTGCGTGTCGTAGAAGGCGACTTAAGGGGGCGAGAGCGGAAGGGCTAGAAACCCTCCCCTCCTTGTATTTCATTTTCTAAAAGGGGAAAGAAGGAGTCAAGTGCTAATCCTCTTCGAAGGCTCAGATTAGGGTGTCTGAATGTGTGTGGATGTAACCGAGATGGGAAGAAAGGAGAGATAAGTAGTATGTTTGAGGAAAGAAACCTAGATGTTCTGGCTCTGAGTGAAACTAAGCTCAAGGGTAAAGAAGAAGAATGGTTCGTAAAAGTCTTGTGAGTAAGGTAAGGATTTGGTGAGAGGAAAAGAGCTAAGGAAAGAGTACCACTACTCCTGAAGCAGGAGTAGTGGGAGTGTGTGAGAGAGTGTATGAAAGCAAATTCTAGATTGATGTGAGTAAAACCGAAAGTAGATGGAGAGAGATGGTTGATTATAGGTGCTTATGCACCTGGTCATGAGAAGAAAGATCATGAGAGGCAAGTGTTTTGGGAGCAACTGAGTGAGTGTGGCGGCAGCTTTGACGCACGAGACCGAGTACTAGTGATGGGTGATTTAAATGTGAGAGCGAGTAATGTGGCAGTTGAAGATATAATTGGTGTACGTGGGGTATTCAGTGTTGTAAATGGAACTGGTGGAGAGCTTGTGGATTTGTGTACTGAAAAAAGTCTGATGATTGAGAATACCTGGTTTACAAAGAGAGATATACATAAGTATACGTATATGAGTATTATTGGATCACGTGTTTATTGATAGGCGTGTAAAAGATAGACTTTTGGATGTTAATGTGTTGAAATGGGCAGCTGGAGTGATGTCTGATCACTATCTTGTGAAGAAGGTGAAGATTTGTAGAGGTTTTCAGAAACGAAGAGAGAATGTTGGGGAGAAGAGAGTGGTGAGAGTAAGTGAGCTTAGAAAGGACACTTCTGTGGGGAAGTATCAGGAGAGATTGAGAGTAGAATGGCAAAAGGTGAGAGCACATGACGTCAGGGGAGAGGGTAAGGAATGGGATGAATTTAAGGAAGCAGTGATAGCATGTGCAAGAGATGCATGTGACATGAGAAAAGTGGGAGATGGGCAGATTAGAAAGGGTTGTGAGTGGTGGAATGAAGAAGTAAGTTGTTAGTGAAAGAGGAAAAAGAGGCGTTTAGACGATACGTACAAGGAAAGAGTGCAGATGATTGGCAGATGTATAGAAGAAAACGGCAGGAGGTCAAAAGGAAGGTGCAAGGATTGAAAATGAGAGCAAATGAGGGTTGGGGTGAGAAAGTATCATTAAATTCTGGGGAGAACAAAAAGATGTTTTGAAAGGAGGGAAGTTACGTGCGTAGGACAAGAGAACAAATGGAGACATCGGTGAATGACAGGTAGTGATGCAGTGAGAAGGAGATGGAATGAGGATTTTGTAGGTTTGTTGAATGTGTTTGATGATAGAGTGGCAGATGTAGGGTGTTTTGGTTGGGTTGGTATGCGAAGTGAGATGGTCAGGGGAAATGGTTTGGTTAAGAGAGAAGAGGTAGCGAAAGCTTTGCGGAAGATGAAATCCGGTTAGCCGGCGGGTTTGCATGGTATGTATGGATTGTATGTATGGATTAAAGGGTGAAGTACATGAGGAATGATGGAATGCAGGCATAGTGCCATTGTACAAAGGCAAAGGGATGAAGGTGAACGCTCAAACTACAAAGGCATACGTTTGTTGAGTATTTTGGGGAATTATATGGGAGGGTATTGATTGAAAGGGTAAAGGTATGTTCAGTGTGTCAGATTGGTGGGGATGAGCAGTGTGGTTTCAGAAGCGGTTTGGCTTAACTCTGGTAGATTGGGGATGAGCAGTGTGGTTTCAGAAGCGGTTTGGGGTCAACTCTATAAAATTATTTCTTTGGATCTAAGCTAAAGTATCGTAGATACTTCATTAATAAATCCCTTAAGTTAGCAAAGAAATCATCTTATAGAGTTGAGCCCAAACCTCCCATTGACACCAAGAATTTTTTAGTTCTCCCTTTTAATAATAATTCTACTTTACTTCCATATTGCTTAAATCATTTAATGTAAATGTTGCCTTCAGCAACAATAATACTATAAAGAATATCTTAATCAGGAATTCACCAGAAAATTCTCCTGAGTGCATCTATAAAGTGCCATGTAGAAATTATGATAAGTTCTATGTTGGGGAGACTGGTAAGGATCATTATGTTAGACTTAAGCAACATAGATATAGTATAAGAACGGGACAAGAATCAAATGCCTTGTTTAATCACGTTACAAACTATGATCATTGTACTAACTGGAGTAATGCCATCTCAGTTATTAACTCTAACTTTATTACCGCAAGAAATATCATTGAATATTCTATTATTGAATACACAAAAAATCATAATACTCTCACCACTCCTATTTCAGGAGTAGTGCTACTCCTTCCCTTGCTCTTGTCCTCTCACCAACACCTGACTTTACTCCCACGACATTCCCAAAAAACACTTCCCCTCTACCCTTGACTTTCGTTTCACTCAGAGCCAAAACATCCAGGCTCCTTTCCTCAAACATACCACTTAGCTCTCCTTTTTTCCTCATCTTGGTTACATCCACACACATTTAGACACCCCAATCTGAGCCTTAGAGGAGGATGAGCACTCCCCGCTCTAGCACCCCGCTCCCGTCCCCTTTAGTCGCCTTCTACGAGACGTGAGGAATGCGTGGAAAGTATTCTTTCCCAGGGTAATATATATTATATATATATATATATATATATATTATATATATATATATATATATATATATATATATATAATATATATATATATATATTTTTTTTTTTTTTTTTTTCTATAATACTTTGTCGCTGTCTCCCGCGTCAGCGAGGTAGCGCAAGGAAACAAACGAAAGAATGGCCCAACCCACCCACATACACATATATATACATACACGTCCACACACGCAAATATACATACCTATACATCTCAACGTATACATATATATACACACACAGACATATACATATATACACGTGTACATAATTCATACTGTCTGCCGTTATTAATTCCCGTCGCCACCCCGCCACACATGCAATGATAACCCCCTTCCCCCGCATGTGCCCGAGGGATAGACAACAAAGGCCACATTCGTTCACACTCAGTCTCTAGCTGTCATGTATAATGCACTGAAACCACAGCTCCCTTTCCACATCCAGGACCCACAAAACTTTCCATGTTTACTCCAGATGCTTCACATGCCCTAGTTCAATCCATTGACAGCACGTCGACCTCGGTATACCACATCGTTCCAATTCACTCTATTCCTTGCACGCCTTTCACCCTCGTGCATGTTCAGGCCCCGATCACTCAAAATCTTTTTCATTCCATCTTTCCACCTCCAATTTGGTCTCCCACTTCTCTTCGTTCCCTCCACGTCTGACACATATATCTTCTTTGTCAATCTTTCCCCACTCATTCTCTTCATGAGACCAAACCATTTCAAAACACACTCCTCTGCTCTCTCAACCACATCATTTCTATTACCACAAATCTCTCTTACCTTTTAATTACTTACTCGATCAAACCACCTCATTTCCAACACATCCACCCTCCTCCGCACAACTCTATCTATAGCCCACGCCTCGCAATCATATAACATTGTCGGAACCACTATTACTTCAAACATACCCATTATCGCTTTCCAAGATAACGTTCTCGACTTCCACACATTTTTCAACGATCCCAGAACTTTCGCCCCCTCCCCAACCCTATTATTCACTTCCGCTTTCATGGATCCATCCGCTGCCAAATCCACTCTCAGATATCTAAAACACTTCCTCCAGTTTTTCTCCATTCAAACTTACCTCCCAATTGAAGTGACTCTCAACCCTACTCTACCTAATAACCTTGATCTTATTCACATTTATTCTCAGCTTTCTTCTTTCACACACTTCACTAAACTCAGTCACCAGCTTCTGCAGTTTCTCACCCGAATCAGCCACCAGCGATGTATCATCAGCGAACAACACCTGACTCACTTCCCAAGCTCTCTCATCCACAACAGACTGCATACTTGCCTCTCTTTCCAAAAGTCTTGCATTCACCTCCGAAACAACCCCGTCCATAAACAAATTGAACAACCTCGGAGATATCACGCACCCTTGCCGCAAACCAACATTCACTGAGAACCAATCACTTTCCTCTCTTCCTACTCGTACACATGCCTTACATCCTCGATAAAATCTTTTCACTGCTTCTAACAACTTGCCTCCCACACCATATATTCTTAATACCTTCCACAGAGTATTTCTATCAACTCCATCACATACCTTCTCCAGATCCATAAATGCTACATACAAATCCATTTGCTTTTCTAAGTATTTTTTTTTCCAAGAGAAGGAACAGAGAAGGGGGCCAGACGAGGATATTCCCTCAGAGGCCCAGTCCTCTGTTCTTAACGCTACCTTGCTAACGCGGGAAATGGCGAATAGTTTGAAAGAAAAGAAATATATATATATATATATATATATATATATATATAATAAATAAATATATATATATAATTAAAATATAATATATATATTATATATATATATATATATGTATAATATTCATATATATGGTGAGGTGCTGAGGATTGGCGGAATGCGTGCATAGTGCCATTGTACAAAGGCAAAGGGCATAAGAGTGAGTGCTCAAATTACAGAGGTATAAGTTTGTTGAGTATTCCTGGTATATTATATGGGAGGGTATTGATTGAGAGGGTGAAGGCATGTACAGAGCATCAGCTTGGGGAAGAGCAGTGTGGTTTCAGAAGTGGTAGAGGATGTGTGGATCAGGTGTTTGCTTTGAAGAATGTATGTGAGAAATACTTAGAAAAGCAAATGGATTTGTATGTAGCATTTATGGATCTGGAGAAGGCATATGATAGAGTTGATAGAGATGCTCTGTGGAAGGTATTAAGAATATATGGTGTGGGAGGCAAGTTGTTAGAAGCAGTGAAAAGTTTTTATCGAGGATGTAAGGCATGTGTACGTGTAGGAAGAGAGGAAAGTGATTGGTTCTCAGTGAATGTAGGTTTGAGGCAGGGGTGTGTGATGTCTCCATGGGTTTTTTAATTGTTTATGGATGGGGTTGTTAGGGAGGTGAATGCAAGAGTTTTGGAAAGAGGGACAAGTATGAAGTCTGTTGGGGATGAGAGAGCTCGGGAAGTGAGTCAGTTGTTGTTCGCTGATGATACAGCGCCTGGTGGCTGATTCATGTGAGAAACTGCAGAAGCTGGTGACTGAATTTGGTAAAGTTTGTGAAAGAAGAAAGTTAAGAGTAAATGTGAATAAGAGCAAGGTAATTAGGTACAGTAGGGTTGAGGGTCAAGTCAATTGGGAGGTAAGTTTGAATGGAGAAAAACTGGAGGAAGTAAAGTGTTTTAGATATCTGGGAGTGGATCTGGCAGCGGATGGAATCATGGAAGCAGAAGTGGATCATAGGGTAGGGGAGAGGGCGAAAATCCTGGGAGCCTTGAAGAATGTGTGGAAGTCGAGAACATTATCTCGGAAAGCAAAAATGGGTATGTTTGAAGGAATAGTGGTTTGATCGAGTAAGTAACGTAAGGGTAAGAGAGATGTGTGGAAATAAAAAGAGCGTGGTTGAGAGAGCAGAAGAGGGTGTTTTGAAATGGTTTGGGCACATGGGGAGAATGAGTGAGGAAAGATTGATCAAGAGGATATATGTGTCGGAGGTGGAGGGAACGGGGAGAAGTGGGAGACCAAATTGGAGGTGGAAAGATGGAGTGAAAAAGATTTTGTGTGATCGGGGCCTGAACATGCAGGAGGGTGAAAGGAGGGCAAGGAATAGAGTGAATTGGATCGATGTGGTATACCGGGGTTGACGTGCTGTCAGTGGATTGAATCAGGGCATGTGAAGCGTCTGAGGTAAACCATGGAAAGCTGCGTAGGTATGTATATTTGCGTGTGTGGACGTATGTATATACATGTGTATGGGGGTGGGTTGGGCCATTTCTTTCGTCTGTTTCCTTGCGCTACCTCGCAAACGCGGGAGACAGCGACAAAAAAAAAATAATATATATATATATATATATATATATATATATATATATATATATATATATATATATAGATAGATATATATATGAATATATAATGTATATATATATTTATATATATATATATATATATATATAATATATATATATATAATATATATATATATATATATATATATATATATATATATATAAATATATATATATGAATATTTTTTTTTTTTTTTTTTATACTTTGTCGCTGTCTCCCGCGTTTGCGAGGTAGCGCAAGGAAACAGACGAAAGAAATGGCCCAACCCCCCCCCCCCCATACACATGTACATACACACGTCCACACACGCAAATATTACATACCTACACAGCTTTCCATGGTTTACCCCAGACGCTTCACATGCCTTGATTCAATCCACTGACAGCACGTCAACCCCTGTATACCACATCGCTCCAATTCACTCTATTCCTTGCCCTCCTTTCACCCTCCTGCATGTTCAGGCCCCGATCACACAAAATCTTTTTCACTCCATCTTTCCACCTCCAATTTGGTCTCCCTCTTCTCCTCGTTCCCTCCACCTCGACACATATATCTCTCTGTGTCAATCTTTCCTCACTCATTCTCTCCA
>NC_092244.1:22790770-22805770 GCF_036320965.1 Panulirus ornatus | reverse complement strand
ACCATTACCTTTCAACAACAACTTCATTTCTTTATTGAAATGGGAATTTACCACACACAAAATCTTATGATGATTTAGTACCAGCACTGAAGAAGCATTATGATGGAAAGCCATACCATCATCGTAGTTTGATTGCTTTTCAACAGAGGAAGAAAAGGTCAGATGAAACTATAGATATTTTGTATGCTTCTCAAGGGCTTAGCTGGACACTAATTTTGCAAACCAGTTTGACTCCAGCGACCACTCGTTTATGGCTGTGGAACATGAAATTTATTTTCCAAAATTAGTGGCAGAAAATATAGATTTGCAAAAGATGTCTTCTCAGATTCTGAAAGGATCCTAAACCTGGAGAAGATTTTTGTTGGTGATAAAAGTGAACACAACCGATGGCATCAGTGAGTGTTGGTCCAGAGAGAAACTGCTGTAGACACTGTGGTTTTCCTCATGATAGTAGTAAGTGTAGACCTTGTAATATGAGTTAGAAGAAAGGGCATTTGAAAAGTTTCTACTGATACAAGAAAAGAAAACATGAGTGAGGACAAAAAGAGAATAAATCAAGGTTTGTTATGGTTTTAATGGATCCAGATGTTAAAACTAACACTGAAAAAGATGATGGTAAGCTGTTATCATTGAAAGACCAAATAGACGCAGTGAAGACAGAAGAATTTGATGTTAGATTTAATGGGAAACAAGTACCATTTGAGGTTGACACTGGTGCAGCTGTTTCTACTCTATCCAACCACTGGGTAAAGTTGTTACAACTTAAAGTTGGACCATCCAGTAAAAGGTTATATGCTCATGATAATTCTGTGATTCAAGTGATGGGTAGAATAACTGCATCAGTCAATTATAACGGATGCGAGACAGTACAGTCCTATATTATTGATTCTCGGAATACCACTTTGTGTGGCAAGGACCTCATGGGTAAGGCTGTCATTAACCTGACTGGACTGGTTGAAAACTCTAAAGTGCATCAGACTGTAGACGTGGAAGGATTGTTAGCTAATTACTCTGTTAATTCTGGCAAGCCTATCTAGAGCATTGTGTCCAAAATACATGTTAAAGTGATGTTTCCTCAAATTTTCATAAAGGCTCGAAGTCCCATTTTATTACAAGCAGAGGGTTGGAGATGCTTGGGATAGGCTTGTGAAGGATGATGTACTTGAAGCAGTTTCCTGTACTGAGTGGGCTGCTCCCATCCTACTAGTTTTGAAGGCTGACAAGAAATCTATACGAATTTGTGGTGATTTTAAAGAACTTAACAGAGTCAGTGTGATGAGTATCCACTGCCAAAGATTTAAGAGTTTTTGTCAGTGATTGGTAAAGGTAAAATATTTTCTAAAATCGATCTCCAAAATATTCATCAATAGATATCAGTTGATGACAAGAGCCACGATTTTTTGGTGATCAACTCTCATTTTGGGTTATTCAGGTACAAAAGATTACCTTTTGGGCTCTCGTCATCACCAGGGAGTTTTCTGAAGTTAATACTGCAGTTATTTGCTCAGGTGTAGCAGCATATCTAGATGACATAATCTTTGTGGTAAAAATATAGCCGAACATGAAAAACTAGCGAGGGTACTCACTTTTCTGCAGGATCATAATGTCTGGATTATCAAGAGTAAACCAGTCTTGCATGCTAAGTCAATGGAAGACCAAGGTTACCATATCTCCAGCTCCTACTTCTGCAGCTGAAGCACATTTCCCTTTTCAGGGATGGTTACATATCATTGTAAGTTTGTTGTTTAGGAATGCTCACCAAAATTGGCTTTTTTTGTATGATTTATTAAAAGAGGAAGTTAGATTTAGATGGACTGCAGTGGAGGAAAGGGCTTTTCAGGACATTAAAGATGACTTGGGAAACCCAACATTGTTAACTAACTTTGATGATGGGGAAGCTCCCTTAATTGTTGAGGTGGATGCATCTCCTGTAGGTGTCCTCTTGTAGAAAAAAGATGGTTGAGAAAAACAGTTTATTTTGTCAGCAAAATGTTATCTTTAGCTGAAATTATTCTCAAAGTGATAGAGAAGATTTAGATCTCTCTCTTTTTTTTTTTTTTTTTTGCTTTGGAGGCATTTTGTAGCTGGGACAGGCTTGTTAGGCAAAGGAATGCCAATTCCCTGTAATGCAAACTCCAGAATCCAGAGATGGGCTTTGCGGCTGTCTCAGTATGATTATGACAGTTCACCAGCCAGGGAAGGACAGTGTAGTGGCTGACGCCCCGCCCTAAGCAGACTGCAAATCAAAGACAACCTTGAGTCAGACACTCTAGCTGAGTATGAAGTTGGTAGAATCACTGGAGTTTCATGACATTTCCTTCTACACCAAAAGAGAGATGTTGAGCTTAGTCAGGTGATCAATTGTCTAAAGTCTGGGTGAAATAATGATGTTAACCCACATTTAGTAGAGTATGCATCTATGGAACCTGATTTGAGTCTGCATAGAAATGTTATTTTGTATCGGAATAAGGTGCTAGTTTCAGCTGACCTGCGTTGTAAGATACTCAAACACTTACATGGCATTAATCATATGAAGACAGACGCAAGGAACTTTGTGTGGTGGCCGAGGATAGATCAAGATATTGCCGAAATAAATTGTGATGTTTGTTTCAAAAATGGTAATGCACCAGCTACACCAGCTCTGTCCTGGCTCGGTAGAGGCTCACTGTGGTCCAGGCCACATAAAGATTATGTAGGTCCTCTTGAAAATGAATATTTTCTCTTGATTGTGGATTCATTTAGAAAATGTTTAGATGTTCATGTAACTAATTTCATGACCTTTATTGACCCAGTAACAAAATCTTTCTGAAATTTTGGATTGCCGGATGTGATTGTTACTGTTAATGTCCCTTATTTTGTCTCCCAAGATATGCAGCAGGTTTTAAAGAAAAATGGTATCAAACATGTAACACCTGCTCCATATAACCCTTCTTCTAATGGATTGGCAGAAAGAGCTGAACGATTCGATCCTTAAAAGAAGGGTTAAAGAAGTTTTGTCTTGGCAGTTTGAATACCAGAATCTGTGTAGGTTTTTGTATAAACAGAAGAAGGCTGTCGATTCTGGAACTGGTAAGACGCTGGTGGAGCTGATGTTTAACGGAAGTGTCATGGTAACTATTGAGTCAGTCAAGTATGAGCCACAACAAAACAAAACTTTAACTCACGTGAGTAATAATGTTTTCGGTCATGAGAGTAAAGTCTACCAGGTTGGTGATGCTGCAGTAATTGTGAAGAACTATGGAAAAGGAAAATCGTAGGTGAAGGAGGAAGTTGTTGAAGTGTTAGGATTAAGGAATTATAAGGTTCATGTACGATATTCTGGAAATATGGTATGGAAGAGAAGTTCAGATCAAATCATGCACACATTTCAGTTTCTCATGGCCAAGATGCTTATGAGGATGTGTATTCCAATAGTCTGCCAAATAGAAGCTGGAGTTTTCCTGCAAGAGATGGTGATACAAGCTCAGAGGAAATCCAAAGGGAGGTTAGTTCAGGCCATGAAACTACGAGAGAGAATGATTTCCATCATAATGATGACGATGCAGCAGAGCATCTCAATGATGAACTCACATCACAAGTAAATAAATCTTTACCTCAAGCACCAGTACTGAGGCGATCTGGAAGAGCGGTGAAGTCCCCTGATAGACTTAACCTCTGAAATATGTCTTTTCTGTCCAGTATTATCTGATGTATCGATTGACAAACACCAGGAATCGGATTCGAACCCCGAGTAGGGCGCCTGATTACCTCGGTTACATGGAGGTTAAAAGACACACACACACACACACACACACACACACACACACACACACACACACACACACACACACACACACATACCTTAGACTTACAGTGTCTTTACGTGCGTCCCAAACTCATCTCGGTGGTGTGACGAATATGTCAATTGACAGACAACTGTATATACACCTTCGCGTGGCCGAGGTAGCCAGGCGACCAACCAAGGGTTCGAATCCTATCTGTGGTGTATATGTGTTTATGTGTTTTGATAAGTCCATACACAAATGGACTTATCAAAACACATAAACTGAATTTTCCAGCAAGACCTATAGTGAGTTCAGTAGGCTCCATCACATAAATTGTCAAAATGGTTAGTTTCTTTATTAAACCCTTTAGTGAAAAAGATGTCAAATTCTAATATCATGAACAATGTAGATTTAGTCAACAAGCTAAACAATATCGATATTAATTTTGATTTCAAACTAGTTAGCTTTGATGTTTCCTCACTTTTCACAAAAGTTCCAGTTGATGGCCTTTTAGAATATTTATTTGACGTTTCAGATTATATTCATTTACCTGTTTCAAAGTCTTTTTTCACTGAACTTATAAAGTTGTGTATAAAAGACTGTGTATTTCAATTCAATGGAGATTATTATGCTAAAAAAAATGGTATGGCAATGGGTAACCCTCTTTCACCTGTACTAAGTAATCTTTATATGGAATTATTTGAATCAAAATTTCTAAAGGATTTCTTACCTTCTAATGCAATTTGGTTTAGGTATGTAGATGATATTCTTTGTGTTTGACCAGCAAATGAAAATTTACAAATATTTCTCCCCTTACTTAACAATTTAGTACCTTCCTTCAAATTTACTGTAGAAAATGAAAATAATGGTATGTTACCATTTTACATGATCCATAGGCAAGGAAACAAGTTTAAACTTAGCATAAACAGAAAACCTACCAATTTAAGCTCATATATCCATAATTATTCGGCCCATCATGGCAGAGTTAAATTATCATCATTTCAATCGATGTTCCTGAGGGCATTACGTATTTGCAGTCCAGAGTTTATTGATGGTGAGTTTGAGAAGATATATTCTATTGGATCTAAGTTAAAGTACCCTAGATCTTTCAATGAAAAATCCCTTAAGCTAGTAAAGAAATCATTTTATAGAATTGAGCTCAAACCTCTCATTAACACCAAGAATCTTTTAGTTCTCCTTTTTGATAATAATTTTAGTTTACTTCCCATGTTGCTTAAATCCTTTAATGAAAATGTTGCCTTCAGCAACAATAATATTATAAAGAATATCTTAATCATGAATTCACCAGAAAATTCTTCTGGATGCATCTTTAAAGTGCCATGCAGAAATTGTGATAGGTTTTATGTTGGGCAGACTGGTAAGGATCTTTCTGTTACACTTAAGCAACATAAAAATAGTATAAGAACGGGACAAGAATCAAATGTCTTGTTTAATCACATTAAAAACTATGATCATTGTACTGACTGGAGGAATGCCATCTCAGTTTTTAACTCTAACTCTATTACCACGAGAAATATCATTGAACCTTCTATTATTAGATACACAAAGAACTATAATCTTAATATCAGTGATGGTCTATACAAATTAAATATTGTTGATAGAATTTGTAAAATAAGTTTATGAACGCTCGTTATGTCTTGGACAATCGCATGTTTACCAAATTGCGTCCTAGTTTCGTCTCTTCGATGTATATCACCTGACTGTTAAATTTCTCACATGTGTCTCTATTGATGATTTGATTATTACACGAAAGTGCACCTGGAAACTTATCTTGTTTCATTTTCTCCGTGGACTCAGGAATATACTTGATCACGCGCAAAATTGTGATCCTTTCCAATATATATATATATCATTTATTTATTTATCTATTTTGCTTTGTCGCTGTCTCCCGCGTTAGCGAGGTAGCGCAAGGAAACAGACGAAAGAATGGCCCAACACGCCCACATACACATGTATATACATACACGTCCACACACGCAAATATACATACCTATACATCTCAATGTACACATATATGTATACACACACAGACATATACATATATACACATGTACATAATTCATACTGTCTGCCTTTATTTGTTCCCATCGCCACCCGGACACACATGGAATAACAACCCCCTCCCCCCCTCATGTGTGCGAGGTAGCGCTATGAAAAGACAACAAAGGCCCCATTCGTTCACACTCAGTCTCTAGCTGTCATACAATAATGCACCGAAACCACAGCTCCCTTTCCACATCCAGGCCCCACACAACTTTCCATGGTTTACCCCAGACGCTTCACATGCCCTGATTCAATCCATTGACAGCACGTCGACACCGGTATACCACATCGTTCCAATTCACTCTATTCCTTGCACGCCTTTTACCCTAATGCATGTTCAGGCCCCGATCACTCAAAATCTTTTTAACTTCCTCTTTCCACCTCCAATTTGGTTTCCCACTTCTCCTCGTTCCCTCCACCTCTGACACATATATCCTCTTGGTCAGTCTTTCCTCACTCATTCTCTCCTTGTGACCAAACCATTTCAAAACACCCTCATCTGCTCTCTCAACCACACTCTTTTTATTTCCACACATCTCTCTTACCCTTACATTACTTACTCGATCAAACCACCTACCACCACATATTGTCCTCAAACATCTCATTTCCAGCACATCCACCCTCCTCCGCACAACTCTATCCATAGCCCACGCCTCGCAACCATACAACATTGCTGGAGCCACTGTTCCTTCAAACATACCCATTTTTGCTTTCCGAAATAATGTTCTCGACTTCCACACATTCTTCAATGCTCCCAGAATTTTCGCCCCCCTCCGCCAACCTATGATTCACTTCCGCTTCCGTGGTTCCATCCGCTGCCAGATCCACTCCCAGATATCTAAAACACTTTTCTTCCTCCAGTTTTTCTCCATTCAAACTTACCGCCCAATTGACTTGACCCTCAACCCTACTGTACCTAAAAACCTTGCTCTTATTCACATTTACTCTTAACTTTCTTCTTTCACACACTTGACCAAACTCGGTCACCAGCTTCTGCAGTTTCTTACATGAATCAGCCACAAGCGCTGTATCATCAGCGAACAACAACTGACTCACTTCCCAAGCTCTCTCATCCCCAACAGACTTCATACTTGCCCCTCTTTCCAAAACTCTTGCATTCACCTCCCTAACAACCCCATCCATAAACAAATTAAACAACCATGGAGACATCACACACCCCTGCCGCAAACCTACATTCACTGAGAACCAATCACTTTCCTCTCTTCCTACACGTACACATGCCTTACATCCTCGATAAAAACTTTTCACTGCTTCTAACAACTTGCCTCCCACACCATATATTCTTAAAACCTTCCACAGAGCATCTCTATCAACTCCATAATATGCCTTCTCCAGATCCATAAATACTACATACAAATCCATTTGCTTTTCTAAGTATTTCTCACATACATTCTTCAAAGCAAACGCCTGATCCAAACAGCCTCTACCAGTTCTGAAACCACACTGCTCTTCCCCAATCTGATGCTCTGTACATGCCTTCACCCTCTCAATCAATACCCTCCCATATAATTTACCAGGAATACTCAACAGACTTATACCTCTGTAATTTGAGCACTCACTCTTATCCCCTTTGCCTTTGTACAATGGCACTATGCACGCATTCCGCCAATCCTCAGGCACCTCACCATGAATCATACATACATTAAATAACCTTACCAACCAGTCAACAATACAGTCATCCCCTTTTTTAATAAATTCCACTGCAATACCATCCAAACCTGATGCCTTGCCGGCTTTCATCTTCCGTAAAGCTTTTACTACCTCTTCTCTATTTACCAAATCCTTTTCCCTAACCCTCTCACTTTGCACACCACCTCGACCAAAACACCCTATATCTGCCACATTATCAAACACATTAAACATACCTTCAAAATACTCATTCCATCTCCTCACATCACCACTACTCGTTATCACCTCCACATTAGCCCCCTTCACTGAAGTTCCCATTTGCTCCCTTTTCTTACGCACTTTATTTACCTCCTTGCGAAACATCTTTTTATTCTCCCTGAAATTTAATGATACTCTCTCACCCCAACTCTCATTTGCCCTCTTTTTCACCTCTTGCACCTTTCTCTTGACCTGCTGCCTCTTTCTTTTAAACCTCTCCCACTCATTTCCATTTTTTCCCTGTAAAAATCGTCCAAATGCCTCTCTCTTCTCTTTCACTAATAATCTTACTTCTTCATCCCATCACTCACTACCTTTTCTAATCAACCCACCTCCCACGCTTCTCATGCCACAAGCATCTTTTGCGCAAGCCATCACTACTTCCCTAAATACATCCCATTCCTCCCCCACTCCCCTTACCTCCTTTGTTCTCACCTTTTTCCATTCTGTAATCAGTCTCTCCTATTACATCCTCACACAAGTCTCCTTCCCAAGCTCACTTACTCTCACCACTCTCTTCACCCCAACATTCTCTCTTCTTTTCTGAAAACCCCCACAAATCTTCACCTTCTCCTCCACAAGATAATGATCAGACATCCCTCCAGTTGCACCTCTCAGCACATTAACATCCAAAAGTCTCTCTTTCGTGCGTCTATCAATTAACACGTAATCCATTAACGCTCTCTGGCCATCTCTCCTACTTACATACGTATACTTATGTATATCTCGCTGTTTAAACCAGGTATTCCCAATCACCAGTCCTTTTTTAGCACATAAATCTACAAGCTCTTCACCATTTCCATTTACAACACTGAACACTCCATGTATACCAATTATTCCCTCAACTGCCACATTACTCATCTTTGCATTCAAATCACCCATCACTATAACCCAGTCTTTTGCTTCAAAACCACTAACACACTCATTCAGCTGCTCCCAAAACACTTGCCTCTCATGATCTTTCTTCTCATGCCCAGGTGCATATGCACCAATAATCACCCATCTCTCTCCATCAACCTTCAGTTTTACCCATATCAATCTAGAATTTACTTTCTTACACTCTATGACACTTCCACAACTACTGATTCAGGAGTAGTGCTACTCCTTCCCTTGCTCTTGTCCTCTCACTAACCCCTGACTTTACTCCCAAGACATTCCCAAACCACTCTTCCCCTTTACCCTTGAGCTTCGTTTCACTCAGAGCCAAAACATCCAGGTTCCTTTCCTCAAACATACTACCTATCTCTCCTTTTCTCTCATCTTGGTTACATCCACACACATTTAGACACCCCAATCTGAGCCTTCGAGGAGGATGAGCACTCCTCGCGTGACTCCTTCTTCTGTTTCCGCTTTTAGAAAGTTAAAATACAAGGAGGGGAGGGTTTCTGGCTCCCCACTCCCGTCCCCTTTAGTCGCCTTCTACGACACGTGAGGAATGCGTGGGAAGTATTCTTTCTCCCCTATCCCCAGGGATAGGGGAGAAATATATTTTTATTTTTATTTATTATACTTTGTCGCTGTCTCCCGCGTTTGCGAGGTAGCGCAAGGAAACAGACGAAAGAAATTGCCCAACCCCCCCCCCCATACACATGTATATACATACGTCCACACACGCAAATATACATACCTACACAGCTTTCCATGGTTTACCCCAGACGCTTCACATGCCTTGCTTCAATCCACTGACAGCACGTCAACCCCGGTATACCACATCGCTCCAATTCACTCTATTCCTTGCCCTCCTTTCACCCTCCTGCATGTTCAGGCCCCGATCACACAAAATCTTTTTCACTCCATCTTTCCACCTCCAATTTGGTCTCCCTCTCCTCCTTGTTCCCTCCACCTCCGACACATATATCCTCTTGGTCAATCTTTCCTCACTCATCCTCTCCATGTGCCCAAACCACTTCAAAACACCCTCTTCTGCTCTCTCAACCACGCTCTTTTTATTTCCACACATCTCTCTTACCCTTACGTTACTCACTCGATCAAACCACCTCACACCACACATTGTCCTCAAACATCTCATTTCCAGCACATCCATCCTCCTGCGCACAACTCTATCCATAGCCCACGCCTCGCAACCATACAACATTGTTGGAACCACTATTCCTTCAAACATACCCATTTTTGCTTTCCGAGATAATGTTCTCGACTTCCACACATTCTTCAAGGCCCCAGGATTTTCGCCCCCTCCCCCACCCTATGATCCACTTCCGCTTCCATGGTTCCATCCGCTGACAGATCCACTCCCAGATATCTAAAACACTTCACTTCCTCCAGTTTTTCTCCATTCAAACTCACCTCCCAATTGACTTGACCCTCAACCCTACTGTACCTAATAACCTTGCTCTTATTCACATTTACTCTTAACTTTCTTCTTCCACACACTTTTCCAAACTCAGTCACCAGCTGCTGCAGTTTCTCACATGAATCAGCCACCAGCGCTGTATCATCAGCGAACAACAACTGACTCACTTCCCAAGCTCTCTCATCCCCAACAGACTTCATACTTGTCCCTCTTTCCAAAACTCTTGCATTTACCTCCCTAACAACCCCATCCATAAACAAATTAAACAACCATGGAGACATCACACACCCCTGCCGCAAACCTACATTCACTGAGAACCAATCACTTTCCTCTCTTCCTACACGTACACATGCCTTACATCCTCGATAAAAACTTTTCACTGCTTCTAACAACTTGCCTCCCACACCATATATTCTTAATACCTTCCACAGAGCATCTCTATCAACTCTATCATATGCCTTCTCCAGATCCATAAATGCTACATACAAATCCATTTGCTTTTCTAAGTATTTCTCACATACGTTCTTCAAAGCAAACACCTGATCCACACATCCTCTACCACTTCTGAAACCACACTGCTCTTCTCCAATCTGATGCTCTGTACATGCCTTCACCCTCTCAATCAATACCCTCCCATATAATTTACCAGGAATACTCAAGAGACTTATACCTCTGTAATTTGAGCACTCACTCTTATCCCCTTTGCCTTTGTACAATGGCACTATGCACGCATTCCGCCAATCCTCAGGCACCTCACCATGAGTCATACATACATTAAATAACCTTACCAACCAGTCAACAATACAGTCACCCCCTTTTTTAATAAATTCCACTGCAATACCATCCAAAGCTGCTGCCTTGCCGGCTTTCCTCTTCCGCAAAGCTTTTACTACCTCTTCTCTGTTTACCAAATCATTTTCCCTAACCCTCTCACTTTGCACACCACCTCGACCAAAACACCCTATATCTGCCACTCTATCATCAAACACATTCAACAAACCTTCAAAATACTCACTCCATCTCCTTCTCACATCACCACTACTTGTTATCACCTCCCCATTTGCGCCCTTCACTGAAGTTCCCATTTGCTCCCTTGTCTTACGCACTTTATTTACCTCCTTCCAGAACATCTTTTTATTCTCCCTAAAATTTAATGATACTCTCTCACCCCAACTCTCATTTGCCCTTTTTTTCACCTCTTGCACCTTACTCTTGACCTCCTGTCTCTTTCTTTTATACATCTCCCACTCAATTGCATTTTTTCCCTGCAAAAATCGTCCAAATGCCTCTCTCTTCTCTTTCACTAATACTCTTACTTCTTCATCCCACACTCACTACCCTTTCTAATCAACCCATCTCCCACTCTTCTCATGCCACAAGCATCTTTTGCGCAATCCATCACTGATTCCCTAAATACATCCCATTCCTCCCCCACTCCCCTTACTTCCATTGTTCTCACCTTTTTCCATTCTGTACTCAGTCTCTCCTGGTACTTCCTCACACAAGTCTCCTTCCCAAGCTCACTTACTCGCACCACCCTCTTCACCCCAACATTCACTCTTCTTTTCTGAAAACCCATACAAATCTTCACCTTAGCCTCCACAAGATAATGATCAGACATCCCTCCAGTTGCACCTCTCAGCACATTAACATCCAAAAGTCTCTCTTTCGCGCGCCTGTCAATTAACACGTAATCCAATAACGCTCTCTGGCCATCTCTCCTACTTACATAAGTATACTTATGTATATCTCGCTTTTTAAACCAGAAAAAGAAATTATATATATATATATATATATATATTATATATATATATATATATATATATATATTATATATATATAATATTATATATATATATATAATGTATATATTTTCATACTATTCGCCATTTCCCGCATTAACGAGGTAGCGTTAAGAACAGAGAACTGGGCCTTTGAGGGAATATCCTCACCTGGCCCCCTTCTCTGTTCTTTCTCTTGGAAAAAAAACACGAGGGGAGGATTTCCAGCCCCCCCCCCCCCCCCACCCTTCCCTTTTAGTCGCCTTCTACGACACGCAGGGAATACGTGGGAAGTATTCTTTCTCCCCTATCCCCAGGGATATATAATATATATATATATATATATATTATATGTATATATATATATATATAATATATTTATATATATATATTATATATATATATATATATATTATATATTATATATATATATATATATATATATATTATATTATATATATATATATATATATTCCTTAGAAATTATATGGGAGGTTATTGATTGAGAGAGTAAAGGCATACAGAGCGTCAGATTGGGGAAGAAAAGTGTGATTTCTGAAGTGGTAGAGGATGTGTCGATCAGGTGTTTGCTTTGAAGAATGTATGTGAGAAATACTTAGAAAAACAGATGGATGTGTATGCAACATTTATGGACCTGGAGAAGGCATGTGATAGAGTTGATAGAGATGCTTTGAGGAAGGTATTAAGAGTATGTGATGTGGGAGGTAAGCTGCTAGAAGCAGTGAAAAGATTATATCAAGGATGTAAGGCAGGTGTACGAGTAGGAAGAACGGAAAGTGATTGGTTCCCAGTGAATTTCGGTTGGCGGCAGGGGTGCATGATGTCTTCAAGACTGTTTAATTTGCGTATGGATTGGGCTGTCAGGGAGGTGAATGCAAGAGTTTTGGAGAGAGGGGCAAGTATGCAGTCTGTTGTAGATGAGAGAGCTTCGGAAGTGATTCAGTTGTTCGCCGATGATACAGCGCTGGTGGCTGAGTTTAGTAAAGTGGGTGAAGGAAGAAAGTTTAAAGTAAATGTAAATAAGAGCAATATTGCTAGGTTCAATGGGGTATAGGAACACGATAATTGGGACGCAAGTTTGAATGGAAAAAACCAGGAGAGTGATGAAAGTAAATGAGCTTGGGAAAGAGACTTGTGTGAGGAAGTACCAGGAGAGACTGAGTAGGAAATGGAAAAAGGTGAGAACAAAGGACGTAAGGGGAGTGGGGGAGGAATGGGATGTATTTAGGGAAGCAGTGATGACTTGCACAAAAGATGCTTGTAGCATGAGAAACGTGGGAGGTGGGGAGATTAGAAAGGGTTGTGAGTGGTGGGATGAATAAGTAAGATTATCATTACCTGTGGACGGTATTAAGAATATAAGTTATGGGAGGCAAGTTGTTAGAAGCAGTGAAAAGTTTTTATCGAGGAAGTACGGCATGTGTACGTTTACGAAGAGAAGAAAGTGATTGGTTCTCAATGAATGTACGTTTGCGGCAGGGGTGTGTGGTGTCTCCATGGTTGTTTAATTTGTTTATGGATGGGGTTGTTAGGGAGGTGAATTCAAGAGTTTTGGAAAGAGGGGCAAGTATGCAGTCTGTTGTCGATGAGAGAGCTTAGGAAGTGATTCAGTTGTTGTTCGCTGATGATATATCGCTGGTGGCTGATTCATGTGAGAAACTGCAGAAGCTGGTGACTGAGTTTGGTAAAGTGTGTGGAAAAAAGAAAGCTGAAAGTAAATATGAATAAGAGCAAGGTTATTAGGTACAGTAGGGTTGAGGGTCAAGTCAATTGGGAGGTAAGTTTCAATGGAATAAAATTGGAGGAAGTGAAGTGTTTTAGATATCTGGGAGTGGATTTGGCAGCGGATGGAACCATTGAAGCGGAAGTGAATCATAGGGTGGGGGAGAGGGTGAAAATTCTGGGAGCGTTGAAGAATGTGTGGAAGTCGAGAACATTATCTCGGAAAGCAAAAATGGGTATGTTTGAAGGAATAGTGGTTCCAACAATGTTGTATGGTTGGGAGGCGTGGGCTCTGGATAGAGTTGTCCGCAGGTGTGTGGATGTGCTGAAAATGAGATATTTCAGGACAATATGTGGTGTGAGGTGGTTTGATCGAGTAAATAATAATAGGGTAAGAGATGTGTGGTAATAATAAGAGTATGGTTGAGAGAGCAGAAGAGGGTGTTTTGAAATGGTTTGGTCGCATGGAGAGAATGAGTGAGGAAAGACTGACCAAGAGGATATAAGTGTCAGAGGTGGAGGGAACGAGAAGTGGGAGACCAAGTTGGAGGTGGAAAGATGGAGTGAAAAAGATTTTGAGTGATCGGGGCCTCAACATGCAGGAGGGTGAAAGGCGTGCAAGGAATAGAGTGAATTGGAACGATGTGGTATACCGGGGTCGACGTGCTGTCAATGGATTGAACCAGGGCATGTGAAGCGTCTGGGGTAAACCATGGAAAGTTGTGTAGGGCCTGGATGTGGAAAGGGAGCTGTGGTTTCGGTGCATTATTACATGACAGCTAGAGACTGAGTGTGAACGAATGGGCCCTTTATTGTCTTTCCCTAGCGCTACCTCGCACACATGAGGGGGGAGGACGATGTTATTTCATGTGGGGCAAGGTGGCGATGGAATGAATAAATGCAGACAGTATGCATTATGTACACTTACATATATGTATATGTCTGTGTGTATATATATGCAAACATTGAGATGTATAGGTATGTATATTTGCGTGTGTGGACGTGTATGTATATACATGTGTATGTGGGTGGGTTGGGCCATTGTTTCGTCTGTTTCCTTGCGCTAACTCGCTAACGCGGGAGACAGCGACAAAGGAAAATAAAATAGATAAATGAATAAATAATATATAATATATATATATATATATATATATATATATATATATATATATATATTATATATATATATATATATTATATTATATTATTTTTTTTTTTTTTTTTTTTTTCTTTCTTCTTTTAAACTATTCGCCATTTCCCGCGTTAGCGAGGTAGCGTTAAGAACAGAGTGTCGTAGAAGGCGACTAAAAGGGGAGGGAGCGGGGGGCTGGAAATCCTCCCCTCTCTTTTTTTTTTTTCCAAAAGAAGGAACAGAGGGGGCCAGGTGATATATATATATATATATATATATATATATATATATATATAT
>NC_092244.1:22728270-22785770 GCF_036320965.1 Panulirus ornatus | reverse complement strand
ACATTAACATCCAAAAGTCTCTCTTTCGCGCGCCTATCAATTAACACGTAATCCAATAACGCTCTCTGGCCATCTCTCCTACTTACATACGTATACTTATGTATATCTCTCTTTTTAAACATGCCCCTCTTTCCAAAACTCTTTCATTCACCTCCCTAACAACCCCATCCATTAACAAATAAACAACCATGGAGACATCACACACCCCTGCCGCAAACCTACATTCATTGAGAACCAATCACTTTCTTCTCTTCGTACACGTACACATGCCTTACATCCTCGATAAAAACTTTTCACTGCTTCTAACAACTTGCCTCCCACACCATATATTCTTAATACCTTCCACAGAGCATCTCTATCAACTCTATCATATGCCTTCTCCAGATCCATAAATGCTATATACCAATCCATTTGCTTTTCTAAGTATTTCTCACATACATTCTTCAAAGCAAACACCTGATCCACACATCCTCTACCACTTCTGAAACCACACTGCTCTTCCCCAATCTGATGCTCTGTACATGCCTTCACCCTCTCAATCAATACCATCCCATATAATTTACCAGGAATACTCAACAAACTTATACCTCTGTAATTTGAGCACGCACTCTTATCCCCTTTGCCTTTATACAATGGTACTATGCACGCATTCCGCCAATCCTCAGGCACCTCACCATGAATCATACATACATTAGATAACCTTACCAACCATTCAACAATACAGTCACCCTCTTTTTTTGATAAATTCCACTGCAATACCATCCAAAGCTGCTGCCTTGCCGGCTTTCATCTTCCGCAAAGCTTTTACTACCTCTTCTCAGTTTACCAAATCATTTTCCCTAACCCTCTCACTTTGCAAACCACCTCGACCAAAACACCCTATATCTGCCACTCTATCATCAAACACATTCAACAAACTTTCAAAATACTCACTCCATCTCCTTCTCACATCACCACTGCTTGTTATCACCTCCCCATTAGCCCCCTTCACTGAAGTTCCCATTTTGCTCCCTTGTCTTACGCACTTTATTTACCTCCTTCCAAAACATATTTTTATTCTCCCTAAAATTTAATGATACTCTCTCACCCCAACTCTCATTTGCCCTCTTTTTCACCTCTTGCACCTTTCTCTTGACCTCCTGTCTCTTTCTTATATACATCTCCCACTCATTTGCATTTTTCCCTGCAAAAATCGTCCAAATGCCTCTCTCTTCTCTTTCACTAATAATCTTACTTCTTCATCCCACCACTCACTACTCTTTCTAATCTGCCCACCTCCCACGCTTCTCATGCCACAAGCATCTTTTGCACAAACCATCACTGCTTCCCTAAATACATCCCATTCCTCCCCCACTCCCCTTACCTCCTTTGTTCTCACCATTTTCCATTCTGTACTCAGTCTCTCCTAGTACTTCCTCACACAAGTCTCCTTCCCAAGCTCACTTACTCTCACCACTCTCTTCACCCCAGCATTCTCTCTTCTTTTCTGAAAACCCCCACAAATCTTCACCCTCACCTCCACAAGATAATGATCAGACATTCATCTAGTTGCACCTCTCAGCACATTAACATCCAAAAGTCTCTCTTTCGCGCGCCTATCAATTAACACGTAATCCAATAACGCTCTCTGGCCATCTCTCAAACTTACATACGTATACTTATGTATATCTCTCTTTTTAAACCAGGTATTCCCATTCACCAGTCCTTTTTCAGCACATAAATCTACCAGCTCTTCACCATTTCCATTTACAACACTGAACACTCCATGTATACCAATTATTCCCTCAACTGCCACATTAATCACCTTTGCATTCAAATCACTCATCACTATAACCCGGTCTCGTGCATCAAAACCACTAACACACTCATTCAGCTGCTCCGAAAACACTTGCCTCACATGATCTTTCTTCTCATGCCCAGGTGAATATGAACCAATAATCACCCATCTCTCTCCATCAACTTTCAGTTTTACCCATATCAATCTAGAATTTACTTTCTTACATTCTATCACATACTCCCACAAGTCCTGTTTCAGGAGTAGTGCTACTCCTTCCCTTGCTCTTGTCCTCTCACTAACCCCTGACTTTATTCCCAAGACATTCCCAAACCACTCTTCCCCTTTACCCTTGAGCTTCGTTTCACTCAGAGCCAAAGCATCCAGTTTCCTTTCCTCAAACATACTACCTATCTCTCCTTTTTTCACATCTTGGTTACATCCACACACATTTAGACACCCCAATCTGAGCCTTCGAGGAGGATGATCACTCCTCGCGTTACTTATTCTTCTGTTTCCCATTTTAGAAAGGTAAAATACAAGGTGGGGAGGATTTCTGGCATCCCGCTCCCGTCCCCTCTAGTCGCCTTCTTAGAATGTCTTTTGGTTTGGGAATGTCTTGGGAGTAAAGTCAGGGGTTAGTGAGAGGACAAGAGCAAGGGAAGGAGTAGCACTACTCCTGAAACAGGAGTGGTGGGAGTATGTGATAGAGTGTAAGAAAGTAAACTCTAGATTGATATAGGTAAAACTGAAAGTTGATGGAGGGAGATGGGTGATTATTGGTGCATAATCACCTGGGCATGAGAAGAAAGATCATGAGAGGCAAGTGTTTTGGGAGCAGCTGAATGAGTGTGTTAGTGGTTTTGATGCACGAGACCGGGTTATAGTGATGAGTGATTTGAATGCGAAGGTGAGTAATGTGCCAGTTGAGGGAACAATTGGTGTATGTGGGGTGTTCAGTGTTGTAAATGGAAATGGTGAAGAGTATGTGGATTCATGTGCTGAAAAAGGACTGGTGATTGGGAATACATAAGTATACGTATATAAGTAGCAGAGGTGGCCAGAGAGCGTTATTGGATTACATGTTAATTGATAGGCGCGCGAAAGAGAGACTTTTGGATGTTAATGTGCTGAGAGGTGCAACTAGATGAATGTCTGATCATTATCTTGTGGAGGCGAAGGTGAAGTTTTGTATGGGTTTTCAGAAAAGAAGAGAGAATATTGGGGTGAAGAGAGTGGTGATAGTATGTGAGTTTGGGAAGGAGACTTTTGCGAGGAAGTACCAGGAGAGACTGGGTACAGAATGGAAAAAGGTGAGAACAAAGGAGATAAGGGGATTGGAGGAGGAATGGGATGTATTTAGGGAAACAGTGATGGCTTCGACAAAAGATGCTTGTGGCATGAGAAGCGTGGGAGGTGGGCAGATTAGAAAGGGTAGTGAGTGGTGGGATGAAGAAGTAAGATTATTAGTGAAAGAGAAGAGAGAGGCATGTGGACAATTTTTGCAGGGAAATAATGCAAATGAGTGGGAGATGTGTAAAAGAAAGAAGCAGGAGGTCAAGAGAAAGGTGCAAGAGGTGAAAAAGAGGGCAAGTGCGAGTTGGGGTGAGACGTATCATTTTATCCTCAAACATTTCATTTCCAACACATCCACGCTCCTCCGCATAACCCAATCTATAGCCCATGCCTCGCAACCATATGATATTGTTGGAACCACTATTCTTTCAAACATACCCGTTTTTGCTCTCCGAGATAACGTTCTTGCCTTCCACACATTCTTCAATGCTCCTAGAACCTTCGCCTTCTCCCCCACCCTGTGACTCACTTCCGCTTCCATGATTCCATCCGCTGCTAAATCTACTCCCAGATATCTAAAACACTTCAATTCTTCCAGTTTTTCTCAATTGCTACTCACATCCCAGTTTACCTATCCCTCAATCCTACTGACCAAAACAACTTTGCTCTTATTCACATTTACTCTCATATTTATTCTTACACACACTTTACCAAAGTCACCAACTTCTACAGTTTCCCACCGGAATCAGCCACCAGCGGTGTATCAACAGCGAACAACAATTGACTCACTTCCCAAACCCTCTCATCCACAACAGACTGCATACTTGCCCCTCTCACCGAAACTCTTGCATTCACCTCCCTAACAACCCCATTCATAGAAAAATTAAACAACCATGGAGACGTCGCGCACCTTGCCGCAAACCGACATTCACTAGGAGCCAATCACTTTTCTCTCTTTCTATACGTACACATGCCTTACATACTCGATAAAAACTTTTCACTGTTTCTAGCAACTTACCTCTCACAGCATAAAAATCATAATACCTTCCACAGAGCATCTCTATTAACTCTATCATATGCCTTCTCCAGATCCATAAATGATTCATACAGATCCATGTTTTTTTTAAGCATTTCTCACATACATTCTTCAAAGTAAACACCTGATCCACACATCCTCTACCACTTCTGAAACCACACTGCTCTTCCCCAATCTGATGATTTATGCTTTCCCTAACCCTCTCAATCAATACCCTCCCATATATTTTCCCAGGAATACTCAACATATTTATACCTTTGTAATTTGAACAATCACCTATATGCAGTTTGCCTTTGTACTGTGGCACCATGCATGCATTCCGCCAATCCTCAGGCACTTCACCATGAACCATACATACATTGAATATCCTCACCAACCATTCAACATCACAATTAGCTCCCTTTTTAATAAATTTCTCGGCAATACCATCCAAACCCGCCAACTTGCCGACTTTCATCTTCTCTGTTTATCAAATTATTCTCCCTAACCCTCTCACTTCGCACACCACCTCCACCAAAACACCCTATATCTGCCACTCTATCATCAAACACATTCAACAAACCTTCAAAACACTCACTCCGTCTCCCTCTCACTTCACCACTTCTTGTTATTACCTACCCATTTGCCCCCTTCACCGATGTTCCCATTTGTTCTCTTGTCTTACGCACTTAATTTACCTTCTTCGAAAACATCTCATCATTCTCCCTAAAATTTAATGATACTCTCTCATTCCAACTTTCATTTGCCATTTTTCACCTCTTGCACCTTTTTATTGACCTCTTGCCTCATTCTTATATATATATATATATATATATATATATATATATATATATATATATATATATTATATATATATATATATATATATATATATATATATATCAATTTCTCTATTTATTATGCTTTGACATTGTCTCCCGCGTTAGCGAGGTAACGCAAGTAAACAAGCGAAAGAATGGCCCAACCTACCCACATACACATGTGTATAGATTAACGCCCGCACATGCACATATACATACCTATACCTTTCAATATATATATATATAATATATATATATATATATATATATATATATATATATATATATATATATATATATATATATTTCTTTTTTTTTTTTTTTTTTTTGCCGCTGTCTCCCGCGTTTGCGAGGTAGCGCAAGGAAACAGACGAAAGAAATGGCCCAACCCACCCCCATACACATGTATATACATACGCAAATATACACATATATACACATATATATACACACATATACATATATACACATATATATACACACGCAAATATACATACCTACACAGCTTTCCATGGTCTACCCCAGACGCTTCACATGCCCGCATTTCACCCTCCTGCATGTTCAGGCCCCGATCACTCAAAATCTTTTTCACTCCATCTTTCCACCTCCAATTTGGTCTCCCAGTTCTCCTCGTTCCCTCCACCTCCGACACATATATCCTCTTGGTCAATCTTTCCTCACTCATTCTCTCCATGTGCCCAAACCATATATATATATATATAATTATATATAGATAATATATATATATTATATATATATATATATATATATATTATATATATATTATATATATATATCCCTGGGGATAGGGGATTAAGAATACTTCCCACGTATTCCCTGCGTGTCGTAGAAGGCGACTAAAAGGGGAGGGAGCGGGGGGCTGGAAATCCTCCCCTCTCGTTTTTTTTTTTTAATTTTCCAAAAGAAGGAACAGAGGGGGCCAGGTGAGGATATTCCAAAAAAGGCCCAGTCCTCTGTTCCTAACGCTACCTCGCTAACGCGGGAAATGGCGAATAGTTAAAAAGAAAGAAAGAAAATATATATATATATATTATCCCTTGGGATAGGGGAGAAAGAATACTTCCCACGTATTCCCTGCGTGTCGTAGAAGGCGACTAAGAGGGGAGGGAGCGGGTAGCTGGAAATCCTCCCCTCTCGTCTTTTTTTTTTTTTAACTTTCCAAAAGAAGGAACAGAGAAGGGGGCCAGGTGATGATATTCCCTCTAAGGCCAAGTTCTTGTTCTTAACGCTACCTCGCTAATGCGGGAAATGACGAATAGTATGAAAGAAAGAAAAGAAAATATATATATATATATATATATATATATTTTCATACTATTCACCATTTCCCGCGACAGCGAGGTAGCGTTAAGAACAGAGGACTGGGCCCTTGAGGGAATATCCTCACCTGGCCCCTTCTCTGTTCCTTCTTTTGGGGAAAAAAAAAAGAAAAAAAAAAAGAGAATGGAGGATTTCCAGCCCCCCGCTCCCTTCCCTTTTAGTCGCCTTCTACGTCACGCAGGGAATACGTGAGAAGTATTCTTTCTCCCCTATCCCCAGGGATAATTTTTTTTTTTTTTTTTTTTTTATACTTTGTCGCTGTCTCCCGCGTTTGCGAGGTAGCGCAAGGAAACAGACGAAAGAAATGGCCCAACCCCCCCCCCCCCCCATACACATGTACATACACACGTCCACACACGCAAATATACATACCTACACAGCTTTCCATGGTTTACCCCGGACGCTTCACATGCCTTGATTCAATCCACTGACAGCACGTCAACCCCTGTATACCACATCGCTCCAATTCACTCTATTTCTTGCCCTCCTTTCACCCTCCTGCATGTTCAGGCCCCGATCACACAAAATCCTTTTCACTCCATCTTTCCACCTCCAATTTGGTCTCCCTCTTCTCCTCGTTCCCTCCACCTCCGACACATATATCCTCTTGGTCAATCTTTCCTCACTCATTCTCTCCATGTGCCCAAACCATTTCAAAACACCCTTTCTGCTCTCTCAACCACGCTCTTTTTATTTCCACACATCTCTCTTACCCTTACGTTACTTACTCGATCAAACCACCTCACACCACACATTGTCCTCAAACATCTCATTTCCAGCACATCCATCCTCCTGCGCACAACTCTATCCATAGCCCACGCCTCGCAACCATACAACATTGTTGGAACCACTATTCCTTCAAACATACCCATTTTTGCTTTCCGGGATAATGTTCTCGACTTCCACACATTTTTCAAGGCTCCCAAAATTTTCGCCCCCTCCCCCACCCTATGATCCACTTCCGCTTCCATGGTTCCATCCGCTGACAGATCCACTCCCAGATATCTAAAACACTTCACTTCTCCAGTTTTTCTCCATTCAAACTCACCTCCCAATTGACTTGACCCTCAACCCTACTGTACCTAATAACCTTGCTCTTATTCACATTTACTCTTAACTTTCTTCTTCCACACACTTTACCAAACTCCGTCACCAGCTTCTGCAGTTTCTCACATGAATCCGCCACCAGCGCCGTATCATCAGCGAACAACAACTGACTCACTTCCCAAGCTCTCTCATCCCCAACAGACTTCATACTTGCCCCTCTTTCCAAAACTCTTGCATTTACCTCCCTAACAACCCCATCCATAAACAAATTAAACAACCATGGAGACATCACACACCCCTGCCGCAAACCTACATTCACTGAGAAACCAATCACTTTCCTCTCTTCCTACACGTACACATGCCTTACATCCTCGATAAAAACTTTTCACTGCTTCTAACAACTTGCCTCCCACACCATATATTCTTAATACCTTCCACAGAACATCTCTATCAACTCTATCATATGCCTTCTCCAGATCCATAAATACTACATACAAATCCATTTGCTTTTCTAAGTATTTCTCACATACATTCTTCAAAGCAAACACCTGATCCACACATCCTCTACCACTTCTGAAACCACACTGCTCTTCCCAATCTGATGCTCTGTACATGCCTTCACCCCCTCAATCAATACCCTCCCATATAATTTACCAGGAATACTCAACAAACTTATACCTCTGTAATTTGAGCACTCACTCTTATGCCCTTTGCCTTTGTACAATGGCACTATGCACGCATTCCGCCAATCCTCAGGCACCTCACCATGAGTCATACATACATTAAATAACCTTACCAACCAGTCAACAATACAGTCACCCCCTTTTTTAATAAATTCCACTGCAATACCATCTAAACCTGCTGCCTTGCCGGCTTTCATCTTCCGCAAAGCTTTTTCTACCTCTATATATATATATATATATATATATATATATATATATGTATATGTATATATATATATGGTTTGGAAATGTCTGGGGAGTGAAGTCAGGGGTTAGTGAGAGGACAAGAGCAAGGGAAGGAGTAGCAATACTCCTGAAACAGGAGTTGTGGGAGTATGTGATAGAATGTAAGAAAGTAAATTCTCGATTAATATGGGTAAAAATTGAAAGTTGATGGAGAGAGGTGGGTGATTATTGGTGCATATGCACCTGGGCATGAGAAGAAAGATCATGAGAGGCAAGTGTTTTGGGAGCAGCTGAATGAGTGTGTTAGCGGTTTTGATGCACGAGACCGGGTTATAGTGATGGGTGATTTGAATGCAAAGGTGAGTAATGTGGCAGTTGAGGGAATAATTGGTATGCATGGGGTGTTCAGTGTTGTAAATGGAAATGGTGAAGAGCTTGTAGATTTATGTGCTGAAAAAGGACTGATGATTGGGAATACCTGGTTTAAAAAGCGAGATATACATAAGTATACTTATGTAAGTAGGAGAGATGGCCAGAGAGCGTTATTGGATTACGTGTTAATTGACAGGCGTGCGAAAGAGAGACTTTTGGATGTTAATGTGCTGAGAGGTGCAACTGGAGGGATGTCTGATCATTATCTTGTGGAGGCTAAGGTGAAAATTAGTATGGGTTTTCAGAAAAGAGGAGTGAATGTTGGGGTGAAGAAGGTGGTGAGAGTGAGTGAGCTTGGGAAGGAGACCTGTGTGGGGAAGTACCAGGAGAGACTGTGTACAGAATGGAAAAAGGTGAGAACAATGGAAGTAAGGGGAGTGGGGGAGGAATGGGATGTATTTAGGGAATCAGTGATGGATTGCGCAAAAGATGCTTGTGGCATGAGAAGAGTGGGAGGTGGGCTGTTTAGAAAGGGTAGTGAGTGGTGGGATGAAGAAGTAAGAGTATTAGTGAAAGAGAAGAGAGAGGCATTTGGACGATTTGTGCAGGGAAAAAATGCAATTGAGTGGGAGAAGTATAAAAGAAAGAGACAGGAGGTCAAGAGAAAGGTGCAAGAGGTGAAAAAAAGGGCAAATGAGAGTTGGGGTGAGAGACTATCAGTAAATTTTAGGGAGAATAAAAAGATGTTCTGGAAGGAGGTAAATAGGGTGCGTAAGACAAGGGAGCAAATGGGAACTTCAGTGAAGGGCGTAAATGGGGAGGTGATAACAAGTAGCGGTGATGTGAGAAGGAGATGGAATGAGTATTTTGAAGGTTTGTTGAATGTGTCTGATGACAGAGTGGCAGATATAGGGTGTTTTGGTCGAGGTGGTGTGCAAAGTGAGAGGGTTAGGGAAAATGATTTGGTAAACAGAGAAGAGGTAGTAAAAGCTTTGCGGAAGATGAAAGCCGGCAAGGCAGCAGGTTTGGATGGTATTGCAGTGGAATTTATTAAAAAGGGGGGTGACTGTATTGTTGACTGGTTGGTAAGGTTATTTAATGTATGTATGACTCATGGTGAGGTGCCTGAGGATTGGCGGAATGCGTACATAGTGCCATTGTACAAAGGCAAAGGGGATAAGAGTGAGTGCTCAAATTACAGAGGTATAAGTTTGTTGAGTATTCCTGGTAAATTATATGGGAGGGTATTGATTGAGAGGGTGAAGGCATGTACAGAGCATCAGATTGGGGAAGAGCAGTGCGGTTTCAGAAGTGGTAGAGGATGTGTGGATCAGGTGTTTGCTTTGAAGAATGTATGTGAGAAATACTTAGAAAAGCAAATGGATTTGTATGTAGCATTTATGGATCTGGAGAAGGCATATGATAGAGTTGATAGAGATGCTCTGTGGAAGGTATTAAGAATATATGGTGTGGGAGGCAAGTTGTTAGAAGCAGTGAAAAGTTTTTATCGAGGATGTAAGGCATGTGTACGTGTAGGAAAGAGAGGAAAGTGATTGGTTCTCAGTGAATGTAGGTTTGCGGCAGGGTGTGTGATGTCTCCATGGTTGTTTAATTTGTTTATGGATGGGGTTGTTAGGGAGGTAAATGCAAGAGTCCTGGAAAGAGGGGCAAGTATGAAGTCTGTTGGGGATGAGAGAGCTTGGGAAGTGAGTCAGTTGTTGTTCGCTGATGATACAGCGCTGGTGGCTGATTCATGTGAGAAACTGCAGAAGCTGGTGACTGAGTTTGGTAAAGTGTGTGGAAGAAGAAAGTTAAGAGTAAATGTGAATAAGAGCAAGGTTATTAGGTACAGTAGGGGTGAGGGTCAAGTCAATTGGGAGGTGAGTTTGAATGGAGAAAAACTGGAGGAAGTGAAGTGTTTTAGATATCTGGGAGTGGATCTGTCAGCGGATGGAACCATGGAAGCGGAAGTGGATCATAGGGTGGGGGAGGGGGCGAAAATTTTGGGAGCCTTGAAAAATGTGTGGAAGTCGAGAACATTATCTCGGAAAGCAAAAATGGGTATGTTTGAAGGAATAGTGGTTCCAACAATGTTGTATGGTTGCGAGGCGTGGGCTATGGATAGAGATGTGCGCAGGAGGATGGATGTGCTGGAAATGAGATGTTTGAGGACAATGTGTGGTGTGAGGTGGTTTGATCGAGTAAGTAACGTAAGGGTAAGAGAGATGTGTGGAAATAAAAAGAGCGTGGTTGAGAGAGCAGAAGAGGGTGTTTTGAAATGGTTTGGGCACATGGAGAGAATGAGTGAGGAAAGATTGACCAAGAGGATATATGTGTCGGAGGTGGAGGGAACGAGGAGAAGAGGGAGACCAAATTGGAGGTGGAAAGATGGAGTGAAAAAGATTTTGTGTGATCGGGGCCTGAACATGCAGGAGGGTGAAAGGAGGGCAAGGAATAGAGTGAATTGGAGCGATGTGGTATACAGGGGTTGACGTGCTGTCAGTGGATTGAATCAAGGCATGTGAAGCGTCTGGGGTAAACCATGGAAGGCTGTGTAGGTATGTATATTTGCGTGTGTGGACGTATGTACATGTTTATGGGGGGAGGGTTGGGCCATTTCTTTCGTCTGTTTCCTTGCGCTACCTCGCAAACGCGGGAGACAGCGACAAAGTATGAAAAAAAAAAAAAATAATATATATATATACATCTATTTATTTATACATCTATTTATTTATTTTATTTTGCTTTGTCGCTGTCTCCCGCGTTAGCGAGGTAGCGCAAGGAAACAGACGAAAGAATGGCCCAACCCACCCACATACACATGTATATACATACACGTCCACACACGCAAATATACATACCTATACATCTCAACGTATACATATATATACACACACAGACATATACATATATACACATGTACATAATTCATACCGTCTGCCTTTATTCATTCCCATCTCCACCTCGCCACTCATGAAATAATAACCCCTCCCCCCTCATGTGTGCGAGGTAGCGCTAGGAAAAGACAACAAAGGCCCCATTCGTTCACACTCAGTATCTAGCTGTCATGCAATAATGCACCGAAACCACAGCTCCCTTTCCACATCCAGGCCCCACACAACTTTCCATTGTTTACCCCAGACGCTTCACATGCCCTGGTTCAATCCATTGACAGCACGTCGACCCCGGTATACCACATCGTTCCAATTCACTCTATTCCTTGCACGCCTTTCACCCTCCTGTATGTTGAGGCCCCGATCACTCAAAATCTTTTTCACTCCATCTTTCCACCTCCAACTTGGTCTCCCACTTCTCCTCGTTCCCTCCACCTCTGACACATATATCCTTTTGGTCAATCTTTCCTCACTCATTCTCTCCATGTGACCAAAGCATTTCAAAACACCCTCTTCTGCTTTCTCAACCACACTCTTTTTTTTTCCACACATCTCTCTTACCCTTTCATTACTTACTCGATCAAACCACCTACCACCACATATTGTCCTCAAACATCTCATTTCCAGCACATCCACCCCTCCTGCGCACAACTCTATCCATAGCCCACGCCTCCAAACCATACAACATTATTGGAACCACTATTCCTTCAAACATACCCATTTTTGCTTTCCGAGATAATGTTCTCGACTTGCAAACATTCTTCAAGGCTCCCAAAATTTTCGCCCCCTCCCCCACCCTATGATTCACTTCCGCTTCCATGGTTCCATCCGCTGCCATATCCATTCCCAGATATCTAAAACACTTTACTTTCTCCAGTTTTTCTCCATTCAAACTTACCTCCCAATTGACTTGACCCTCAACCCTACTGTACCTAATAACCTTGCTCTTATTCACATTTACTCTCAACTTTCTTCTTTCACACACTTTACCAAACTCAGTCACCAGCTTCTGCAGTTTCTCACATGAATCAGCCACCAGAGCTGTATCATACAAGTAGTCTTCATCCATTCCTGCCGCCACCCCGCCACACGTGAAAAACAACACCCACCTATCCACGCGTGTGCGCGAGGTAGCGCCAGGAAACGACAACAAAGGTTACATTCGTTCACACTCAGTCTCTAGTTGTCATGTGTAATGCAACGAAACCACAGCTCCCTTTCCATATACAGGCCCCACAAACCTTTCCATGGTTTACACTAGACGCTTCTCATGCCCTGGTTCAATCCATTAACAGCACGTCGACCCCGGTATACCACATCGTTCCAATTCACTCTATTTCTTGCACGCCTTTCACCCTCCTGTATGTTCAAACCCCGATCGTTCAAGATCTTTGTCACTCATTCCTTCCATCTCCAGTTTGGTCTCCCACTTCTTCTCGTTCCTTCCACCTCTGACACATATATCCTCTTTGTCAATCTTTCCTTACTCATTCTCTCCATGTGAACAAACCATTTCAATACCCCCTTTTCTGCGCTCTCAAACGCACTCTTTTTTTACCACACATCTCTCTAACCCTTTCATGACTCACTCGATCAAACAACCTTACAGCATTAATTGTCCTCAAAAATCTCATTTCCAACACATACACCCTCCTTCGCAGAACTCTATCTATCTTCCATGCCTCACAACCATATAACATTTTTGGAACTACTATTCCTTCAAACATACCCATTTTCGCTCTCCGAGATAACGTTCGCGCATTACACAATCTTCAACGCTCCCAGAACCTTCGCTGCCTCCTACACCGTATGACTCACTTCCGCTTTCATGTTTCCATCTGCTGCCAAATCCTCTCCCAGATATCTAAAACACTTCACTTCCTCAAGCCTTTCTACACTCAATCCTACTTCCCAGTTTACTTGTCCCTTAACCCTACTGATCTAATAACCTTGCTCTTATTAACATTCACTCTCAGCTTTCTTCTTTTACACACTTTACCAAACTCAGTCACCAACTTTTGCAGTTTCTCACCCGAATCCGCCACCAGGGCTGTATCATCAGCGAGCAACAACTGGCTCACTTTCGAAACTTTCTCATACACAACAGATTGCATACTTGCCCCTCTCTCCAAAACTCTTGTATTCAACTCCCTAACAACCCCTCTTCTTACTCGTACACATGCCTTACATCCTCGATTAAAGCTTTTCACTGCTTCTAGCAATTTACCTCCCACAGCATATACTCATAATAACTTCCACAGAGTATGTATATCAACTCGATCATATGGCTTCTCCAGATCCATAAATGTTACATACAAATCCATTTGCTTTTCTAAGTATTTCTCGCATACAATTTTCACAGCAAATATATGATCCACACATCCTCTACCACTTCTGAAACCACACTGCTCTTCCCCAATCTGGTGTTCTGTGCATGACTTTACCCTCTCGATCAATATCCTCTCACATGATTTCCCAGGAATACTCAACAAACTTATACCTGTATAATTTGAACGCTCTCCTTTATCACCTTTTCCTTTGTACAATGTCCCTATACATGCATTCCGCCAGTCCTCAGGCACTTCACCATGAACCATACATACACTGAATATCCTCAGAACCAGTAAACAACACAGTCACCCCTTTTTTAATGAATTCCACAGCAATATCATCCAAACCCGCCGCCTCGCCTGCATACATCTTCCACATATCTTTCATTTCCTCTTTTCTGTTTACCAAATCATTCTCCCTGACCCTCTCACTTCGCACACCACCTCGACCAAAATACCCTATACCTGCCACTCTATCATCAGACACATTCAACAAACCTTCAAAATACTCATTCCATCTCCCTCTCACTTCATTACAACTTGTCATTACCTCCCCATTAGCCCCCTTCACAGATGTTCCCATTTGTTCTCTTGTCTTACGCACTGTATTTACCTCCTTCCAAAGCATCTTTCTATTTTTCCTAAAATTCAATGATACTCTCTCAACCCAACTCTCATTTCACTTCTTCACCTCTTTCACCTTTCTATTAACCTCTTTCCTCTTTCTTTTATACATCTCCCAGTCATTTGCACTATTTCCCTGCAAAAATCGTCCAAATGACTCTCCCTTCTCTTTCACTAAGAGTCATACTTCTTCATCCCACCACTCATTACTCTTTCTGATCTGCCCACCTCCCACCTATCTCATGCTACAGGCATTTTTTGAGCAAGCCATCACTGCTTTCCTTAGTACATCCCATTCCTTCCCCACTCTCCTTACGTCCTTTGATCTCACCTTTCTCCATTCTGTACTCAGTCTTTCCTTGTACTTCCTCACACAAGTCTCCTTTCCAAGCTCACTTACTCTCACCACTCGCTTTACCCCAACATTCTCTCTTCTTTCTGAAAAACCTCTACATATCTTCACCTTTTCCGCCAAAATATAATGATCAGACACCCCCGCAGTTGAATATATCAGCACATTATCATCCACAACTCTCTCTCGCGCGCCTATCAATCAACACGTAATCCAATAACACTCTCTGGCCATCTCTCCTACTACATACGTATACTTATGTATATCTCTCTTTTTAAACCAGGTATTCCCAATCACTAGTCCTTTTTCAGCACTCAAATATACAAGCTCTTCACCATTTCCATTTACAGCACTGAACACCCATGTACATCAATTATACCCTCAGCTGCCACATTACTTACCTTTGCATTCAAATCACCCATCACTATAACCCGGTACCGTGCATCAAAGCTGCTAACACACTTACTTAGCTGTTCCCAAAACACTTGCCGCTCATGATCTTTCTTCTCATAATCTGCTGCATAAGCACCAATAATCACTCATCTCTCTCCATCAACTTTCAGTTTTGCCCATATCAATCTGGAGTTTACTTTCTTACACTCTATCACATACTCCTACAATTCCTGCTTCATGAGTAATGCTACTCCTTCCTTTGTTCTTGTCCTCTCACCAACCTTTGACTTTCCTCCCAAGACATTCCCAAACCACTCTTCCCCTTTACCCTTGAGCTTCGTTTCACTCAGAGCCAAAACATCCAGGCTCCTTTCCTCAAACATACTACCTATCTCTCCTTTTTTCTCATCTTGGTTACATCCACACACATTTAGACACCCCATCTGATGAGAAAATAGGAGAGATAGGTATGTTTGAGGAAAGGAACCTGGATGTTTTGGCTCTAAGTGAAACGAGGCTCAAGGGTAAAGGGGAAGACTGGTTTGGGAATGTCTTGAGAGTAAAGAGTTGGTGAGAGAACAAGAGCAAATGAAGGAGTAGCACTACTCCTGAAGCAGGAGCTGTGTGAGTATGTAATACAGTGAAAGAAAGTAAACTCCAGATTGATATGGGTAAAACTGAAAGTAGACGGAGAGAAATGGGTGATTATTGGTGCCTAAGCACTTGGTCATGAGAAAAAAGATCATGAGAGGAAAGTGTTTTGGGAGCAGATGAGTGAGTGTGTTAGCTGCTTTGATGCACGAGATTGGGTTGTAGTGATGGGTGATTTGAAGCAGAAGTGAGTAATGTGGCAGTTGAAGGAATAATTTGTGTACATGGGGTGCTCAACGCTATAAATGGAAATGGTGAAGAGGTTGTACATTTGTATGCTGAAAAATGACTGGTGATTGGAAATACCTGGTTTAAAAAGAGAGATATACATAAGAATACGTGTGTAAGTAGGAGAGATGGCCAGAGAGCATTACTGGATTACGTCTTAAATGATAGGCGCTTGAAAGAGAGAATTTAGGATGTCAATGTGCTGTGAGGGGCAAATGGAGGGATGTCTGATCATTATCTTGTGGAGGCGAAGGTGAAGATTTGTAGAGGTTTTCAGAAAAGAAGAGAGAATCTTGGCGTAAAGACAGTGGTGAGAGTAGGTGAGCTTGGAAAGGAGAACTCTGTGAGGAAGTACCAGGAGAGACTGAGTGCAGAATGGAGAAAGGCGAGAGCAAAGGACGTAAGGGGAGTGGGGGAGGAATGGGATGTATTTAGGGAAGCAGTGATGGCTTGCGCAAAAGATGTCTGTGGCACGAGAAACGTGGGAGGTGGGCAGGTTAGAAAGCGTGTTGAGTGGTGAAATGAAAAAGTAAGAGTATTTGTGAAAGAGAAGAGAGAGGCATTTGGACAATTTTTGCAGGGAAATAGTGCAAATAACTGGGAGATGTATAAAAAAAAAAGGCAGGATGTCATCAGAAAGGTGCAAGAGGTGAAAAAGAGGGCAAATGAGAGTTGGGGTGAGAGAGTGTCACTAAATCTTAGGGAGAATAAAAGATATTTGAAAAGGGTAAAGAAAGTGCGTAAGACAAGAGGACAAATGGAAAAATCGGTGAAGGGGGCTAATGGGGAGGTAATAACAAGTAGTGGTGATGTGAGAAGGAGATGGAGTGAGAATTTCGAAGGTTTGTTAAATGTGATAAATGACAGAGTGGCAGATATAGGGTGTTTTGGTCGAGGTGGTGTGCAAAGTGAGTGTCAGGGAGAGTGGTTTGGTAAATAGAGAAGAGGTAGTGAAAGCTTTGCGGAAGATGGAAGCCGGCAAGGCGGCGGGTTTGGATGGTATTGCAATGGAATTTATCTAAAATGGTGGTGACTGTGTTGTTGACTGGTTGGTGAGGATACTCAATGCATGTATAGCTCATGGCGAAGTACCTGATGATTGGCGGAATGTTTGCATAGTACCATTGTACAAAGGCGAAAGGGATAAAGGTGAGTGTTCAAATTACAGACGTATAAGTTTGTTGAGTATTCCTGGGAAATTATATGGGAGGGTGTTGATTGAGAGGGTGAAATCATGCACAGAGCATCAGTTTGGGGAAGAGCAGTGTGGTTTCAGAGGTGGTAGAGGATGTGTGGATCAGGCGTTTGCTTTAAAGAATGCATTTGAGAAATACTTAGAAAAACAAATTGATTTGTATGTAGCATTTATGGATCTGGAGAAGAGATATGATAGAGTTGATAGAGATGCCCTGTGGAAGGTGTTAAGAGTATATGGTGTGAGAGGCAAGTTTCTAAAACCAATGAAAAGTTTTTATCGAGAATGTAAGGGATGTGTAAGACCAGGAAGAGAGGAAACTAATTGGGTCCCAGTGAATGTCGGTTTGCGGCAGAGGTGCGAGATGTCTCCATGGTTGTTTAATTTATTTATGGATGGGGTTGGTAGGGAGGTGAATGCAAATATGCAGTCTGTTGTGGATGAAAGGACTTCGGATGTGAGACAGTTGTTGTTCGCTGACGATGTACCCATGGAGGCTGATTCGAGTGAGAAACTGCAGAAGCTGGTGACTGAGTTTGGTAAAGTGTGTGAAAGAAAAAAGCTGAGAGTAAATGTGAATAAGAGCAAGGTTATTTGGTACAGTAGGGTTGACGGACAAGTCAATTGGTAGGTAAGTTTTAATGTAGAAAAACTGGAGGAAGTGAAGTGTTTTAGATATCTGAGAGTGGATGTAACATTGGATGGAACCATGGGAGCGGAAGTGAGTCACAGGATGGGGGAAGGAGCAAAGATTCTGTGAGCGTTGAAGAATGTGTGGAAGGCGAGAACATTATCTCGGAAAGCAAAAAATGGGTATGTTTGAAGGAATAGCAGTTCCAACAATGTTATATGGTTGCGAGTCATGGGCGATAGGTAGGGTGGATGTGCTGGAAATGAGATGTTTGAGGACTTTATATGGTGTGAGGTGGTTTGATCGAGTAAGTAATGTAAGGGTAAGAGAGATGTGTGGTAATAAAAAGAGTGGTTCGAGAGAGCAAAAGAGGGTGTATTGAAATGGTTTGGTCACATGGATAGAATGAGTGAGGAAAGAATGACAAAGAGGATATATGTGTCAGAGAGGTGGAGGGAATGAGATGTGGGTGACGTAATTGGAGGTGAAAGGATGGAGTAAAAACGATTTTGAGGGATCGGGGCCTGAACATGCAGGAGGGTGAAAGGCGTGCAAGGAATAGTGTGAATTGGAACGATGTGGTATACCGGGGTCGATTTGCTGTCAATGGATTGAACCAGGGCATGTGAAGTGTCGGGGTAAACCATGGAAAGTGTTGTGGGGTCTCTACGTGGAAAGGGAGCTGTGGTTTCGGTGCTTTACACATGACAGCTAGAGACTGAGTGTGAACGAATATGGCCTTTGTTGTCTTTTCATAGCGTTACCTCGCGCGCGTGCGGGGGGGAGGAGGGTGCCATTTTATATGTGGCGGGGTTTCGACCGGAATGGCTGAGGTCAGCAAGTATGAATATATACATGTGTATATATGTATTTGTCTGTGTATGTATATGTACGCATACATTGAAATATATAGTTATGTATATGTACGTGTGTGGTCGTGTATATACGTGTGTGTGGGTTGGGTAACTTTTTCGCCCGTTTCCTTGTGCTACCTCGCTAACACGGGAATCAGCGGCTGAATATGATAAATATGAGTATATTTTTCTTTTTTTTTTTTTATACTTTGTCGCTGTCTCCCGCGTTTGCGAGGTAGCGCAAGGAAACAGACGAAAGAAATGGCCCAACCCCCCCCCATACACATGTACATACACACGTCCACACACGCAAATATACATACCTACACAGCTTTCCATGGTTTACCCCAGACGCTTCACATGCCTTGATTCAATCCACTGACAGCACGTCAACCCCTGTATACCACATCGCTCCAATTCACTCTATTCCTTGCCCTCCTTTCACCCTCCTGCATGTTCAGGCCCCGATCACACAAAATCTTTTTCACTCCATCTTTCCACCTCCAATTTGGTCTCCCTCTTCTCCTCGTTCCCTCCACCTCCGACACATATATCCTCTTGGTCAATCTTTCCTCACTCATTCTCTCCATGTGCCCAAACCATTTCAAAACACCCTCTTCTGCTCTCTCAACCACGCTCTTTTTATTTCCACACATCTCTCTTACCCTTACGTTACTTACTCGATCAAACCACCTCACACCACACATTGTCCTCAAACATCTCATTTCCAGCACATCCATCCTCCTGCGCACAACTCTATCCATAGCCCACGCCTCGCAACCATACAGCATTGTTGGAACCACTATTCCTTCAAACATACCCATTTTTGCTTTCCGAGATAATGTTCTCGACTTCCACACATTTTTCAAGGCTCCCAAAATTTTCGCCCCCTCCCCAACCCTATGATCCACTTCCGCTTCCATGGTTCCATCCGCTGACAGATCCACTCCCAGATATCTAAAACACTTCACTTCCTCCAGTTTTTCTCCATTCAAACTCACCTCCCAATTGACTTGACCCTCAACCCTACTGTACCTAATAACCTTGCTCTTATTCACATTTACTCTTAACTTTCTTCTTCCACACACTTTACCAAACTCAGTCACCAGCTTCTGCAGTTTCTCACATGAATCAGCCACCAGCGCTGTATCATCAGCGAACAACAACTGACTCACTTCCCAAGCTCTCTCATCCCCAACAGACTTCATACTTGCCCCTCTTTCCAGACTCTTGCATTTACCTCCCTAACAACCCCAACCATAAACAAATTAAACAACCATGGAGACATCACACACCCCTGCCGCAAACCTACATTCAATGAGAACCAATCACTTTCCTCTCTTCCTACACGTACACATGCCTTACATCCTCGATAAAAACTTTTCACTGCTTCTAACAACTTGCCTCCCACACCATATATTCTTAATACCTTCCACAGAGCATCTCTATCAACTCTATCATATGCCTTCTCCAGATCCATAAATGCTACTATATATATATATATATATATATATATATATATATATATATATATATATATATATATATATATATATATATATATATATATATATATTATCCCTGGGGATAGGGGAGAAAGAATACTCCTCACGTATTCCCTGCGTGTCGTACAAGGTGACTAAAAGGAAGGGAGCGGGGGCTGGAAATCCTCCCCTCTCGTTTTTTAATTTTCCTAAAAAAGGAACAGAGAAGGGGCCAAGTGAGGATATTCCCTCAAAGGCTCAGTCCTCTGTTCTTAATGCTAACTCGTTAACGCGGGAAATGGCGAATAGTATAAAATATATATATATATATATTGAGTGAGGAAAGATTGACCAAGAGGATATATGTGTCGGAGGTGGAGGGAACAAGGAGAAGAGGGAGACCAAATTGGAGGTGGAAAGATGGAGTGAAAAAGATTTTGTGTGATCGGGGCCTGAACATGCAGGAGGGTGAAAGGAGGGCAAGGAACAGAGTGAATTGGAGCGATGTGGTATACCGGGGCTGACGTGCTGTCAGTGGATTGAATCAAGGCATGTGAAGCGTCTGGGGTAAACCATGGAAAGCTGTGTAGGTATGTATATTTGCGTGTGTGGACGTATGTATATACATGTGTATGGGGGGGGGTTGGGCCATTTCTTTCGTCTGTTTCCTTGCGCTACCTCGCAAACGCGAGAGAAGCGACAAGATAAAAAAAAAAAAAGTATAAAAAAATAAAAAAATAAAAAAATATATATATATATATATATATATATATATATATATATATATATATATATATATATATAATATATATATATATTATATATAGTATGTATGGTTAAGTGTGTGAAAGAAGAAAGTTAAGAGTAAAATGAATAAGAGCAAGGTAATTAGGTACAGTAGGGTTGAGGGTCAAGTCAATTGGGAGGTAAGTTTGAATGGAGAAAAACTGGAGGAAGTAAAGTGTTTTACATATCTGGGAGTGGATCTGGCAGCGGATGGAACCATGGAAGCGGAAGTGGATCATAGGGTGGGGGAGGGGGCGAAAATCCTGGGAGCCTTGAAGAATGTGTGGAAGTCGAGAACATTATCTCGGAAAGCAAAAATGGGTATGTTTGAAGGAATAGTGGTTCCAACAATGTTGTATGGTTGCGAGGCGTGGGCTATGGATAGAGTTGTGCGCAGGAGGATGGATGTGCTGGAAATGAGATGTTTGAGGACAATGTGTGGTGTGAGGTGGTTTGATCGAGTAAGTAACGTAAGGGTAAGAGAGATGTGTGGAAATAAAAAGAGCGTGGTTGAGAGAGCAGAAGAGGGTGTTTTGAAATGGTTTGGGCACATGGAGAGAATGAGTGAGGAAAGATTGACCAAGAGGATACATGTGTCGGAGGTGGAGGGAACGAGGAGAAGTGGGAGATCAAATTGGAGGTTGAAAGATGGAGTGAAAAAGATTTTGTGTGATCGGGGCCTGAACATGCAGGAGGGTGAAGGGAGGGCAAGGAATAGAGTGAATTGGATCGATGTGGTATACCGGGGTTGACGTGCTGTCAGTGGATTGAATCAGGGCATGTGAAGCGTCTGGGGTAAACCATGGAAAGCTGTGTAGGTATGTATATTTGCGTGTGTGGACGTATGTATATACATGTGTATGGGGGTGGGTTGTGCCATTTCTTTCGTCTGTTTCCTTGCGCTACCTCGCAAACGCGGGAGACAGCGACAAAGAAAAAGAAAGAAAAAAAAAAAAAAAAAAATATAATATTATATATATATATATATATTATTTAAATATATTAATTATATATATATATATATTGTGGAAAGAATACGATATTTTCCGCGTGACAAGATATTCCTATGAGTCCACGGGGAGTAAATAGGAAAACACGTATAAGTTCCACAAGTGCACTTTTGTGTAATAAAAATCCCAGATCCTTCAGGGGAGAACACAAAGAGAGTAAATATAAGTCAGTTGATATACATCGAAGAGACGAAGCTAGGACGCCATTTGGTAAACATGCGATTGTCCAAGACAAAACGAACGTTCATAAACTTATCATTTTACAAATTTTATCAACAATAAAGTTATCTAATTTGTATAGACCATCACTAATATTAAGATTATAATTCTTTGTGTTTTTAATAATAGAAGATTCAGTGACATTTCTCGTGGTAATACAGTTAAAGTTAATAACTGAGATGGCATTACTCCAGTCAATGCAATAATCATAGTTTTAACGTGATTAAACAAAGCATTTGATTCTTGTCCCGTTCTTATACTATATTCATGTTGCTTAAGTCTAACAGAAAGAACCTTACCAGTCTGATCAACACAAAATTTACCACAATTTCCATATGGCACTTTATAGATCCATCCAAGAGAATTTTCTGGTGAATTCCTGCTTAAGATAATCTTTATAGTATTATTGATGCTGAAGGCAACATTTACATTAAGGGGTTTAAGCAACATGGGAAGTAAAGCGAAATTATTATTAAAAGGTAGAACTAAAAGATTCTTGGTGTCAATGGGAGGTTTGGGTTCAACTCTATAAAAGTGATCTTTGCTAACTTAAGGGATTCATCAATGAAAGATCTAGGGTACTTTAACTTAGATCCAATTGAATATATCTACTCAAACTCATCATCAATAAACACTGGACTGCAAATACGTAATGCCCTAAGGAACATCGATTGAAATGATGATAATTTAACTGTCATGTTGGGATGAGTAATACTGGATATATGAGCACACATTGGTAGGTTTTCTGTATATGCTAAACTTAAACTTGTTTCCTTCCCTATGGATTATGCTATCTAAAAGTGGGAACATACCATCATTTTCATTTTCTACAGTAAATTTGATGGGGGTACTAAATTGTAAAGTAAGGTGAGAAATATTTGTAAATTTTCATTTGTTGGCCAAACACAAAGAACATCATCTACATACCTAAACCAAATTGCATTAGAAGGTGAGATATCCTTTAGTAATTTTGTTTCAAAAAATTCCATATAAAGATTACTTAGTACAGGTGAAAGAGGGTTACCCATTGCCGTACCAAATTTTTGAGCATGATGATATTCATTGCCTAGAAAAACACAGTCTTTTATAGACAATTCTATCGGTTCAATGAAAACAGACTTTGAAACAGGTAAATGAGTATCATCCAAGACATCAAATAGATATTCTAAAAGGTCATCAAGTGGAACTTTAGTGAAGAGTGAGGAAACATCAAAGCTAACTAGTTTGAAATAAAAAATAACATTGATATTGTTTAGCTTGATTAGATCTACATTGTTCATGATATTAGAATTTGATACCTTACCCACTAAAGGTTTTAATAAAGAAACTAACTATTTTGACAATTTATATGTGATGGAGCCTACTGAACTCACTATAGGTCTTGCTGGAAAATTCTGTTTTTGTGTTTTGATAAGTCCATACATATATGGCAATGAAGGAGACAAAGATGATAAACTTTTGATAAGAGAACTATTACCTTTCAACAACAAAAGTAACTATTTATCTAAAATGAATGATTATTTAAATGATGACACAACATATTCTAAACTTAGTAGAAATCCCTTAGAAGCAGTTAATTCTCACTTCAAGAAAGAAATGAATTTGTTGTTGAAAGGTAACATTTCTCTTACCAAAAATTTGTCATCTTTGTCCCCTTCATTGCCATATATGTATGGACTTATCAAAACACATAAACAGAATTTTCCAGCAAGACCTATAGTGAGTTCAGTAGGCTCCATCACATATGAATTGTCAAACACTATCAATGTTAATTTTGATTTCAAACTAGTTAGCTTTGATGTTTCCTCACTTTTCACTAATGTTCCACTTGATGACCTTTTAGAATATGTATTTGATGTCTTGGATGATACTCATTTACCTGTTTCAAAGTCTGTTTTCATTGAACCTATAAAATTGTGTATAAAAGACTGTGTATTTCAATGCAATGAATATTATCATGCTCAAAAATTTAGTATGGCAATGGGTAACCCTCATTCACCTGTATTAAGTAATCTTTATATGGAATTTTTTGAAACAAAATTACTAAAGGATATCTTACCTTCTAATGCAATTTGGTTTAGGTATGTAGATGATGTTCTTTGTGTTTGGCCAACAAATGAAAATTTACAAATATTTCTCCCCTTACATAACAATTTAGTACCCCCCATCAAATTTACTGTAGAAAATGAAAATAATGGTATGTTACCATTTTTAGATTGCATAATCCATAGATAGGGAAGGAAGTTTAAGTTTAGCATATACAGAAAACCTACCAATGTATGCTCATATATCCATTATCATTCATCCTAACATGACAGAGTTAGATTATCATCATTTCTGTCTATGTTCCTTAGGGCATTACGTATTTGCAGTCCAGAGTTTATTGATGATGAGTTTGACAAGATATATTCTATTGGATCTAAGTTAATGTACCCTAGATCTTTCATTGATAAATCCCTTAAGTTAGCAAAGAAATTATCTTATGGAGCTGAGACCAAACCTCCCATTGACACCAAGAATCTTTTAGTTCTCCCTTTTAATGATAATTTCACTTTACTTCCCATGTTGCTTAAATCCTTTAATGTAAATGTTGCCTTCAGCAAAAATGATACTATAAAGAATATCTTAATCAGGAATTCACCAGAAAATTCTCTTGGATGCATCTATAAAGTGCCATGTGGAAATTGTGATAAATTTTATGTTGGTCAGACTGGTAAGGATCTTTCTGTTAGACTTTAGCAACATAAATATAGTATAAGAACGGGACAAGAATCAAATGCCTTGTTTAATCACGTTAAAAACTATGATCATTATATTGACTGGAGTAATGCCATCTCAGTTATTAACTTTAACTCGATTACCAAGAAAAATCTAATTGAATCTTGTATTATTAAATACACAAAGAATTACAATTTTGATATTAGTGATGGTCTATACAAATTAGATAAATTTATTGTTGATAAAATTTGTAAAATAATAAGTTTATGAACGCTCATTGTATGTTTTAGACAATCACATGTTTACCAAATAGCGTCCTAGCTTCGTCTCTTCGATGTATATCAACTGATTTATATGTCTCTCTTGTGTCTCCCCTGATGATGTAATTTTTACACGGAAGTGCACTTGGGAACTTATCGTGTTTCATATTCCCGGTGGACTCATAGGAATATCTTGATCACGCGGAAAATTGTGATCCTTTCCAATATATATATATATATATTTTATCTTATTATTTTTTATTTTACTTTGTCGCTGTCTCCCGCGTTAGCGAGGTAGCGCAAGGATACAGACGAAAGAATGGCCCAACACACCCACATACACATGTATATACATACACATCCACACACGCAAATATACATACCTATACATCTCAATGTAAACATATATATACACACCCAGACATATACATATATACACATGTACATAATTCATACTGTCTGCCCTTATTTGTTCCAATCGCCACCTCGCCACACATGGAATAACAACCCCCTCCCCCCTCATGTGTGCGAGGTAGCGCTAGGAAAGACACCAAAGGCCCCATTCGTTCACACTCAGTCTCTAGCTGTCAAGTAATAATGCACCGAAACCACAGCTCCCTTTCCACATCAGGCCCCACACACTTTCCATGGTTTACCCCAGACGCTTCACATGCCCTGGTTCAATCCATTGACAGCACGTCGACCCCGGTATACCACATCATTCCAATACACTCTATTCCTTGCACGCCTTTCACCCTCCTGCATGTTGAGGCCCCGACCACCCAAAATCTTTTTCACTACATATTTCCACCTCCAATTTGGTCTCCCACTTCTCCTCGTTCCCTCCACCTCTGACACATATATCCTCTTGGTCAATCTTTCCCCACTCATTTTCTCCATGTGACCAAACCATTTCAAAACACCCTCTTCTGCTCTCTCAACCACACTCTTCTATTTCCACACATCTCTCTCACCCTTACATTACTTACTCGATCAAACCCCCTCACACCACATATTGTCCTCAAACATCTCATTTCCAGCACATCCACCCTCCTCCGCACAACTCTATCCATAGCCCACGCCTCGCAACCATACAACATTGTTGGAACCACTATTCCTTCAAACATACCCATTTTTGCTTCCCGAGATAATGTTCTCGACTTCCACACATTCTTCAAGGCTCCCAGGATTTTCGCCCCCTCCCCAACCCTATGATCCGCTTCCTTTTCCATGGTTCCATCCGCTGCCAGATCCACTCCCAGATATCTAAAACACTTTACTTCCTCCAGTTTTTCTCCATTCAAACTTACCTCCCAATTGACTTGACCCTCAACCCTACTGTACCTAATAACCTTGCTCTTATTCACATTTACTCTTAACTTTCTTCTTTCACACACTTTACCAAACTCAGTCACCAGCTTCTGCAGTTTCTCACATGAATCAGCCACCAGCGCCGTATCATCAGCGAACAACAACTGACTCACTTCCCAAGCTCTCTCATCCCCAACAGACTTCATACTTGCCCCTCTTTCCAAAACTCTTGCATTCACCTCCCTAATAACCCCATCCATAAACAAATTAAACAACCATGGAGACATCACACACCCCTGCCGCAAACCTACATTCACTGAGAACCAATCACTTTCCTCTCTTCCTACACGTACACATGCTTACATCCTCGATAAAAACTTTTCACTGATTCTAACAACTTGCCTCCCACACCATATATTCTTAATACCTTCCACAGAGCATCTCTATTAACTCTATCATATGCCTTCTCCAGATCCATAAATGCTACATACAAATCTATTTGCTTTTCTAAGTATTTCTCACATACATTCTTCAAAGCAAACACCTGATCCACACATCCTCTACCACTTCTGAAACCACACTGCTCTTCCCCAATCTGATGCTCTGTACATGCCTTCAACCTCTCAATCAAAGCTCTCTCATCCCCAACAGACTTCATACTTGCCCCTCTTTCCAAAATCTTGCATTCACCTCCCTAACAACCCCATCCATAAACAAATTAAACAACCATGGAGACATCACACACCCCTGCCGCAAACCTACATTCACTGAGAACCAATCACTTTCCTCTCTTCCTACACGTACACATGCCTTACATCCTCGATAAAAACTTTTCACTGATTCTAACAACTTGCCTCCCACACCATATATTCTTAATACCTTCCACAGAGCATCTCTATCAACTCTATCATATGCCTTCTCCAGATCCATAAATGCTACATACAAATCTATTTGCTTTTCTAAGTATTTCTCACATACATTCTTCAAAGCAAACACCTGATCCACACATCCTCTACCACTTCTGAAACCACACTGCTCTTCCCCAATCTGATGCTCTGTACATGCCTTCACCCTCTCAATCAATACCCTCCCATATAATTTACCAGGAATACTCAACAAACTTATACCTCTGAAATTTGAGCACTCACTCTTATCCCCTTTGCCTTTGTACAATGGCACTATGCAAGCATTCCGCCAATCCTCAGACACCTCACCATGAGTCATACATACATTAAATAACCTTACCAACCAGTCAATAATACAGTCACCCCCTTTTTTAAGAAATTCCACTGCAATACCATCCAAACCTGCTGCCTTGCCGGCTTTCCTCTTCCGCAAAGCTTTTACTACCTCTTCTCTGTTTACCAAATCATTTTCCCTAACCCTCTCACTTTGCACACCACCTCAACCAAAACACCCTATATCTGCCACTCTATCAACAAACACATTCAACAAACCTTCAAAATACTCACTCCATCTCTTTCTCACATCACCACTACTTGTTATCACCTCCCAATTTGCGCCCTTCACTGAAGTTCCCATTTGCTCCCTTGTCTTACGCACTTTATTTACCTCCTTCCAGAACATCTTTTTATTTTCCCTAAAATTTAATGATACTCTCTCACCCCAACTCTCATTTGCCCTCTTTTTCACCTCTTGCACCTTTCTCTTGACCTCCTGTCTCTTTCTTTTATACATCTCTCACTCAATTGCATATATATATATATATATATATATACATACTGACTTGTGCATGGACGCTCGAGTGGTTTTGCACCACGTCACGTTGCAGCTTTCGTGACGCGGAGGAATGATCTGTGATTTTTTTTTTTCAACATTTCCTCAACTATTTGTGACCAGTTCTTCAGTCTTTTTTGTCAACTAAAAGTTATTTGAAATAATTCCTGGTAGGAAACCTTAGTCTGTAACCTACAATCTAAGTAAGGTTCTTAGAGATTTCACTGGATACGTAAAGTCTCTGGATGTGTACCAAGTCAATGTCTTAGATGAAGCCAAAGTCTCATCAAGCCACTTTAGAGTTTGCTGCAGCAGCTTCTCTTGTGTGGGTTCATGGATGTCTGGCAGTGTGAGCTGAGAGCAGGTCATCAGCCCAGGACCTGTGAGACACTCCAGATCTGGGCTTTCAATCTGGGCTTGCAGTTTGTTGTTACGTGGTTATAGAAGGTATTGACTTTCACGGATGACCATACGTAGACAGCCATTAAGCCCAAACCTCAAACATATTATGTTGAACATACAACACAAAAAATATTTTCAGTGAGAATTTGTTATACTGGAAGTACGATAGATTTGGCAGAAGTGTTCGTTTGGTCAGTCCGATCATAATCGCATGAGATCAAGACCTAAGAGATTTTCGTGTCCTTGGCTTTACGTTAGGGTTGGTGTCCACAGTTGTTTGGACGTGACTGTAAACACAAAAGATGGCCACCGTCAACATCTTACTTGTGATAATTTAATATGTTAGAAATGACCTGAGTCTTAAGTATGCTTATATACATTTCATCTTGTGTCTTTCTTTAGAACTATGTATCTCAGTCTGAATCTTATATTGTTAAATCCTTCTACAAAGAACATGTGTGAACCAAGGGAGGAGGGGGACATAATTCTAATATGGTGGACTTCGAATAACGCTTCCCTAAAAGAAAAATAACTTGCTAATGCAACTTTTTTTTTCCCTCTCTCTCCATAAGAGCCGACGAGAGTAATATTGATAGTGGATGGATCACACACATCGGTCCTTTGGTACTAGTTCAGTTGTGGTTATGTGTCTCGAAGTGTCAGCAGTCAGCGTCAGTGTTAGTGTATGTACTAGTAATGGCTGGAGCTTGATGTGCTATGATCACACAACTTACATCCTAAGCTACACGTAGGAATATTGCTTGTAAATCCTGAACTCCTCTTCATGCATCGTTATCTTTTCGATATTATACTTACCAGTATCAACCCGAATCACTTTTAATTGCAACTTTCTTCATGAATTTCATTCTTGTCATCATTTTAAATCTTTTGCTTTAGATACTCACTCCAGGCTCCCGGATGCACCTCTGAGACTTACAGCCTTGTAGCACAGCTCAGGCACTGTGTTGCTAACAACCTAACGACGGAGGCACACATGATTCCAGTATTAGACTGTCATGATATAACCATGTGGTTGTCTCTTTCCTGGAACTTCCAACTTGGCAATAAACTAAATATTTAATCTAACTTTTATTTTCTTAACAAACCTTTATATCATTATGGTATATACCCGGAGAATGTTGATGTTAACCTTGTCTTAACTTATCCTCCTGAGCCTCACTGCCTTAACCTCTTCTGACAAGAAGTTTCGCGACGAGAATATAGTCCATTTTGTTCCTTAGCAGAAATAGCTGTGTAACCACATACGGGTGGACGCCGGTAACACACACACACACACACACACACACACACACACACACACACACACACACACACACACACACATCACCCCCACACACACACAACACACACATCAACACTCACACACACACACACACACACACACACACACACACACACACACCCCACACACACACACCATACACACCACAACACCCCCACTCCCCACACACACACACAAGCACACACACACACACACACACACCACAACCCCACACACAACACACACACACAACACCCACACACACACACACACACACACATAGACCAACACACACACACACACACACACACACACACACACCACACACACACACACACACATACATAACACACACACACACACACACACACACACACACACACACACACACAACCACACACACACACACACACAACACACAAACACACACACACCACACACACGACACAACACACACACCCACACACACACACACACACACACAGCTGAACATAACATGTTAAGCAGACATGCTGAATTAACGACAGATAAAGGAATTGCGAGAGTCAGCTGTTTTAATGACTTTTATTACCCTCGAGGCAGGACGAAACCGACAGTGGAGACCACAATGAATGTTATACAACATTCATCATGAAGGTTATACACTCTATATTGTTATCATACGACATTCATCATGAAGGTTATGCACTGTCTACATTGTTATTATACAACATTCATCATGAAGGTTATACACTGTCTACATTGTTATTATACAACATTCATCATGAAGGTTATACACTGTCTACACTGTTATTAAACAACATTCATCATGAAGCTACACACCCTAATCTATCATAACACGACACATCAAGAAGAGCACGTCCTACATGTTACACACTACAACACTTCACAGAAGGTTATAACACACCACTACAATGATATACAACATCACAGAAGGTTATACACACGTCACACTAACACACAACATTCATCAGAAGGTACGTATATGTTAGCATTGTACTAATAACAACAGATATAAGGATTGCAAGTCACATTGTTTTATACACTTATTACCTCGAGAGGAAACACGTCCACATGTTTATAACAACATTCATCATGAAGGTTATACACTGTCTACATTGTTATTATACAACATTCATCATGAAGGTTATACACTCTACATTGTCATTATACACATTCATCATGAAGGTTATACACTGTCTACATTGTTATTATACAACATTCATCATGAAGGTTATACACTGTCTACATTGTTATCTATACAACATTCATCACGAAGGTTATACACTGTACATTATTCATCAAGAGTTAAGTGCTTCATTTTTCGCTTATCACCAAACTTGATGATCTCAGCCGAGCGGGTGTGTGTACAGTATTGCAGATGCCGGCAATGAGCAGCTTCCCGGGGCCACTAACCTCTCTACTCCACCTGCTTGAAGTAGTTTATTGTTGATAAAGGAAGCTTTCCTTTATATCCTTCGACCACGACGACAAGCAGTTACATTTACGGTGGCAACCACTGTGTCGAGCTATAACAGCGTCGATTCAAAAATTGACATTTTGGTGGATCCCTGGTGGTGTTTGCTGTGGTTCTGGCCGACATTGTGTTGAAGAAGTGTTGCACCAACAACCTGCTCTCTACAAGCAGCATCTAGCAGTTGTAAAGTCAAAATGTAAACCTCAAACAACATGGGACCCCGAACTACGCTGAGACCACGAAGCGTGAGCAGCACACCGCTTCTTGTCACGCTTAGCGTCATCACTACGTCACTGAGCGGACCACCTTCGCCAGGTTAGTAAGATGCCACTTTGTTCATGACGACGTCATCCACGCTACTTTGCTCCTGACGATGACATCGGCTCCCGCAGCCTGCTGAGGGTCATCTCGACCTCCACACTTCATGATCCAGGAAAACATAACAGTCATGTGGTGTGACATTGCATCATTTTACGAATATAGGAAACTTAGATCAAAGGTTAAAATTGTGTTGTGTTTACAAATACAGAAAACTCTGACGGAAGTGGGACTCCCTCAGGTAGTGATCTGATTAAGGAACTCTAAGCCTAATAGACTATAAGCATGGAAGGGATAAGGAATTTTCCCAAATACCAGAGTTCAGACGTAATGAAATGGGAAGAATCTAAACAAAATTGGAGAGAATTCTCCAGGCAAGAGAAGACGTATGATGTCTTGGCAATGATTATATAAATGGCTGAGTTAGATTATTGATGAGAAGGATGATAGTGTCTATGTAAACAAAGCCACCAACCTGGCCAGACAGAAAGGTACATGATGTGTGCAGTATGGCAAAGGCATGGCAATAACACGAGATCAATGTCTAATCTCCTCACTCGAGCGTTGTTGATTAATGGCACCCCACCGGTGGCTAGACATAGAATTGTGGACACAGAGAAGACTGAATTGCATACTAGAGCATCAGAAGTGTCATCTCTCATGTGTAGATATGGAGTATATGAGACCCTAGTCATAGCTACAAACAGAAAGACTCCATCAAAATTTGCGAAACATAATGTAAGGTTCTGGCTAGTCCTTCACAATACTCACATTCAAAATTTTACAAGACAGCCTAAGTGAGGGACAACCAACTGATCCTCATAATCATACATGCACATGTCTCAGCCATGTAACCATAAGCCCACACCACCACACTGCTACTATTGCAGGCAGATAGGACATTACAGATCTGCTTGTCCAAGTTTAACGGTACAACCTTCCCAGAAGTATATTATCTTTCATAAGACAACAACCCACAACACGAGAGATTGCAGGCAGCTACGACCATGGTCTAATCCACGAAGATTTACGAACGCACGGGAGACATCATTAACCCAGCCGAATTCACGGGAAGTTTTCAGCGTCTCAATCTCAAACGACTTAGTACTGAACTCACGACCAACTGACAACAGACAGCTAAGGTCTTCTTATTCAGAAAATCTAGTTAATCCATATACAGTTCTTGATGATTACTGCGTAAATGACGAGTGGCAACGCTTAGCTGTTAATGAGACTACTGGAACATTGATTTTAGCCAAACTTTGTAGGATAACAGTAAAAGGCTTTGTAGGCACTGTAATAGAAACCAAATTGGTTAGATTAGATTGCATTGAAAGATTGCCAGAGGGATCGGTTCAAGGATGTGATATAGGAACTTGTGGTGTAACTGAAGTATCCGGACAGCCATTAAAGATATCATTAAAGGCACCATTAAAATTACAAGTCTTGGATAGATCAATAAGACAGTAATGCCACGTTGTTGTTCCAGTAAAATTTAGAGGAGACGTGGTATTGGGTGTTGCTACTACGCTGGAATATAAGGTGGAATGTAAGGCATACGAACGGACGATAGGTGTTCAGGAACGTAAGGTACCAGTGCTAATTCATGTGGTAAATTATCAACAATTTACTCGCCCTACCCACCCTTCTTTAGTTCCCCCTTCCACAAACTGAAAGGAAATGGGTACGTCAAGGTCATTTGTACTTTAAGAGAACCCACGAGCACATTTCCCCAAATGATTTGAATGTCTAGGGACTCGAGACAGATATATTTCTATCATCTAAGATAGTGAATGAGATTCTTGCTTATGACATAATATCAAGTTCCCATATTGTTACGAAAGCTGATGTAATAGAAACAGCTCCGCATACGGAAATGTCTCGTCCTGTGTTTTAAAACTTAACTCGACAGATTAAAGGGTTTCTGTAGAACCGACGCTCCATGAGACGGGTGATGTGACTCTTTCCTTCTACCTGGCCAGAAGACTGACACAGAACCTTCCCTTGTGCAACGGAAATATGTGGTCGACTTACCATACTCTATTTACCTGTCAGGAAAGTTGCAATGGTCAATAGGGAAGATATATTTCATTCTACTCAGTTTTCTCGAGGGAACAGGCCCAACGTCCTATAACTAAAGACTGACTGACTCATTAAAGGTCACAGGAAAATAGTGGCTTGAGGCGGAATGTTTAGGATTAACTCCATATTTCACTGAATACTTCTACAACCTGGTACACGCCCAATCTATGTTCTCTCCTACAGACTCACTCATTCTCAAAGACAGACGGTAGATGTGCGAATGAGATGTTAGAACAGGAACAGGGTGTAATTCAGCATAATAGCTCTCCTTAGAACTCCCCGCTAATCTTAGTATCAAAGAAGGATGGGATTTGCTGGCCTGTGATAAGCTATGGCCGGTTAGAGAAGGTTATTACCCTAGACAGATTTCCTTTACCTTTACTAGGTAAACATCCTCAACAATTAGGGGATGACAAAATATTTTTTACCTTAACATTTGTTACACAGTTTTTTGGCCGATACCACTGGATGATGCCAGTAAACCAATGACTGCATTCCGGACCCCTACAGTTCACTGGGAGTTTACAAGGATGCTTATTGGACTTCGGTCATCGCCCATAACGTTTCTAAGGTTCCGACGATGATTTTTAGAAATTTGATGAGACAGACTCGTATGGTCTACCTTGATGACATTATGATTATCAGTAAGGATATTCCTACTCAACTGAGAAACTTAGAGGAAGCTTTGAAGAACTTAATGTTGGTGAATTCAAAGCTTAGATTGTCAAAATGTACTCTCTCAAACACTAAGATAAGATATTTAGGGCATGTAGTGGATGAGAGAGGAGTTTCCCCCGGTAATGAGAAGATAAAAGCTGTTGCACAATTTCTCACACCCAGGAATGCAGATGAGGTGTGATCATTCGTAGTATTAGTTGTATTGTACAAGTGTATTGTGAAGGGTTGTAGTACTGTAGCCTCACCTCTTCCTCGAGTTTTATGTAACTCGAGGTCAAGGAACCATGGGAGAGAGTTTTTATGGACATACTATCAGGATCGTGTTAAACTCGTCAATATAACAGATACTTGCTTGTCATGATAAATGCATTTCCTCGGTATTCTGAACTAGACCAGAGAACACCGCTAAAACTGTCGTTAAGGCTTTTAAGGAAATCATCCTGGATCGCCACTTTGCACCAAGGGTTTTATTTATAGATAACGGAGGAGAATTTAACAATAAACTCATGAAAGAATTATGTGTGAAGTATAACAGGAAGACTAATATAGTCGTCCCTCATCACCCAGGGACGGATGGGTTAGCTGAAATCTGAATCGTAAGGTGTTAGAGACACTTAGAGTAACGACTGATTCTCAGAATATTCATCACGATGAATATATTTCTGATGTACAAAGTGCCATTCATGAATGCTTTGTATCATTCCACTATAGTTGACACCCCATTTCATGAGTTGTATGATAGTTACGTAGCATATAAGTTCTTGTGTACCTAACTTGCGCCTTAACGAATTAGACAAAACATAAGCGAAGCGATCAACCGTTTCACACAAGAACAAGCGAGCAAGACCCAGACAGATGAGAAAAGGTAACTTGATGAAGAACTTTAATGCTACGGGAGAGAATCAAGATAGCACTACGGTTCATGAGACCATATACGGTACTGCAACACATAGAAGGAGATAGATATAAACTAGTCATTTAGAAATTCAAGACGTTCTAGAAGAACACGCTGATGACCTTAAGTTACATAACTATAATAAGGAAATTGAGGACCTTTAGCCAAGTATGGAGACTCTGCCACGGTAGATACTGGAACAACCACACATGATGTATAAAAAAATATTTTCATGATTTACATCTCGACCCAAATGCTTATCATGATTAAGAGTTGAATCCTCCACTCTACACATTCAACATGGTTGTTTCCTAATCTTAATACCTCCATTGTTGATGATTGTGTGCATTAACCTTATACACGTCAGACAGACTTAGAACTATGGTGAACTTTCTCAGGAAGTTACTTGATTCAGATAGAAAAAAAAAGTAAGACCAATGTGAAAGAACAGTACAAGCACAGGAAGTGCTATGATAAGTTATAACTAATCTAACTTTAGTTAATCATGGCAATATCACGCTCGTACTGATTCCACTTTCAGAATTGACTGACTTCATGCATCTCACTCGGTACATATCAATTTGAATTTCAATTGTTCAAGAGGAGAAATTGATAAACTGTGCTGCGGTCAAGCCTTTCTCTTTATATATGAAACCATTCTTATAAAGAAGCTGCAATTTAAGTAAGCAAACACTTTATAAGAAGTATTCTAACATGATCTTTCCTACATCAGGTTAGTTGTTACATTGTTAACAATTTCATATCTATTACCAATATGTCAGTAAATACATCCTTTATGAATGGTGGCTCATAAATGACAGTACAACCGATAATGGTTAACTATTTCAGCGCGTATTGATCCTACCCTTAATGGAAGATGTGTTTCCAGAAAGAGTGTTAGTTATCTACCTGTGTATAATGGTTATATCAAGGAGGGAGGAACCAAGATAACACTCCCCCCCCCAACTCCTGCAACTTCCAAGCTTGAAGTCACACGCGAAGTTGTCCAGTGGTCAAGGTTATAGAAGACCCATCGACCGCAGGAACTCTAGGAAAACTCGACCCGAAGTGAAAGACGTTGACCGTAACATTACAAAGAACTCAGTGATGTCAGAAAACTATTCCGTGTGAAAGATATTGGATCTAGCATATGTGTTGAACATGATCTTAATGACTATAGTATTGACACTATTCTGAAACCCTAAGCCTGTACTGCATCATATAACAGGCTGAGAATCTTATTTATTAGGATAAACTTTGTTTCATATACTTTATTGTGTTCTAGTTTCAAGATGTATGAATCCAAGATTTCGATACCAGGATTATCATTTAGTATTCAGTATAGACTCGAGTTCACCACTCAGAGACTAGCGAGGACGTGCGACGGAAGCAGCCAGGTCGCAGTTTTAACTAGTTGTGTTACGCTCGAGGCAGGTCGATGCCTAATAGTGGAGACCACCCTGAATGTTATACAACATTCATCATGAAGGTTATACACTCTTTATACAATTCAGTGAGGGTTGAGTCCTATCACCAAAATCATCAGGGTAGTTGGAGTTTTTTACGTCAGTAATTCATTACCTGTGACCAGACTGGGTCAATATATTGCTTCTCCTTTACCTAACCTAACCTAACCTCAGGCAGGATAGTCAGTTATCGGAGCTATGATCCACGACAACGCATCTGCTACAATGTTCTATTTTCCAGCTATGTACTCTATTGTTGGATTGAAATCCTTTATAGTCAATGACCATCTAGCAAACCTTCCTGTCGGTCGTCTATTTCGAAATAATGCTACTACGGGTTGTTGGTCAGCAAACATATGAACTGTGTAACGGTAGATAAGAACCTTGGAATGCTTCAGTGCCCCACTATAGCTAAAGCTTCTAGCTCTGTAACAGTGTAATTTTTCTCTACTTTGCTCAGCGTTCTGCTACGAGATGTGGTCGTCTGCTGTTCTCTGCATTAGAGCTGCTCCAACATCATTTACCATTGCACTAGCATCAGTAACTAAAACTTGAGGTTGCTGAAGATCAGGAAATACTAAAATACGTGGCTGTGCTTCACCGCAATGGAAAGTAACATCTTTCCTTAGCAATTCTACGAATGATCACACCTCATCTGCATTCCTGGGTGTGAGAAATTGTGCAACAGCTTTTATCTTCTCATTACCGGGGGAAACTCCTCTCTCATCCACTACATGCCCTAGATGTTTTATATTAGTGCTTGAGAGAGTACATTTCAACAATTGTATCTGTGAATTCGCCAACATTAAGTTCTTCAAAGCTTCCTCTAAGTTTCTCAGTTGAGTAGGAATATCCTTACTGATAATCATAATGTCATCAAGGTAGACCATACGAGTCTGTCTCATCAAATTTCTAAAAATCATCGTCGGAACCTTAGAAACGTTATGGGCGATGACCGAAGTCCAAAAAGGCATCCTTGTAAACTCCCAGTGACCTGTAGGGGTCCGGAATGCAGTCATTGGTTTACTGGCATCATCCAGTGGTATCTGCCAAAAAACTGTGTAACAAATCTTAGGTGAAAAATACTTTATCATCCCCTAATTGTTGAGGATATTTACCTAGTAAAGGTAAAGGAAATCTATCTAGGATAATAACTTTAATCTAACTAGCCATAGTCTATCACAGGCCTGCAAGTCCCATCCTTCTTCGTTACTAAGATTATCGGGGACGTTCCAAGGAGAGCTGTTAGGTTGAATTGCACCCTGTTCTAACATCTCATTCGCACATTCACCTGCTTGTTGTCTTTGGGGATGAGGGAGTCTATAGGCAGGAGCATTGACTGGGCGTGTACCAGGTTGTAGAAGAATTGAGTGAGAAATATAAAGAGGTAATCCTAAAAGTTCCGCTTCTGACGCCGCTGTATTCCTATGACCATTCAGTAAGTCTAAGTGATTAGAGGTGTGTTAACTCTATATTTATATCATCTTTAGTTATAGGGCGTTGGGATTGTTCCTTCAATGTAACCTGTAGAACCATTTCACCTTTCCTGCCCGGTGCCTGGAATATGGAAAAGTCGACTAGGGAAAATCCTGTGTCATTCTACCGGCCAGGTAGAAGGACAGTCTCATCACTCGTCTCATGGAGGGTCGGTTCTGCAAAGTTTCCCTTTAGTCTGTCTGAGTTGGGTTCTAAAACACAGGACGAGAGATTTCCCGTGTGCGGAGTAGTAACTTTTACATCACCTTTCGTAGACAATAGGAACTTGATATTATGTCATGAGCAAGAATCCTATTCAGTGTCTCAGGATGATAAATATCTATCTGTCTGGATTTCCAAATGTGCTCGCGAGTTCTGAGAGTGCAAATGACCTTGACGTACCCATTTTCTTGCTGTTTGTGGAGGGGGCCTAAAGAAGGGTGGGTAGGGCGAGAAAAATGTTGATAATTTACCACATGGGTTAGCACTGGTACCTTACGTTCCTGAACACCTATCGTCCTTTCATATGCTTTACATTCCACCTTATATTCCAGCGTAGTAGCAACACCCATTACCACGTCTCCTCTAAATTTTACTGGAACAACAACGTGGCATTACTGTCTTATTGATCTATCCAAGACTTGTAATTTTAATGGTGCCTTTAATGATATCTTTAATGGCTGTCCGGATACTTCAGTTACACCACAAGTTCCTATATCACATCCTTGAACCGATCCCTCTGGCAATCTTTCAATGCAATCTAATCTAACCAATTTGGTTTCTAGTACAGTGCCTACAAAGCCTTTACTGTTATCCTACAAAGTTTGGCTAAAATCAATGTTCCAGTAGTCTCATTAACAGCTAAGCGTTGCCACTCGTCATTTACGCATTGATCATCAAAACTGTATATGGATTAACTAGATTTTCTGAATAAGAAGACCTTAGCTGTCTGTTGTCAGTTGGTCGTGAGTTCAGTACTAAGTCGTTTGAGCTTGAGACGCTGAAAACTTCCCGTGAATTCGGCTGGGATAATGATGTCTCCCGTGCGTTCGTAAATCTTCGTGGATTAGACCATGGTCGTAGCTGCCTGCAATCTCTCGTGTTGTGGGTTGTTGTCTTATGAAAGAAAATATACTTCTGGGAAGGTTGTACCGTTAAACTTGGACAAGCAGATCTGTAATGTCCTATCTGCCTGCAATAGTAGCAGTGTGGTGGTGTGGGCTTATGGTTACATGGCTGAGACATGTGCATGTATGATTATGAGGATCAGTTGGTTGTCCCTCACTTAGGCTGTCTTGTAAAATTTTGAGTGTGAGTATTGTGAAGATTTCATTTGTGCCGGTGTCCCCAGCAGCTGTATTGTGCACCCTATGCTCATCCTGTGAGCGGTAGCGCAAAAGGATTACAGTGTTCACAAAGAGTCTAACTCATACCCCAGTGGGTTGTTATTACATAAGATGTTACAATTCGTATTTCAGTACATACATTATATAGTTTCATATTCTAAGTTTTACCGACTAGATGCAAAAAGTGGATATAAACTTAAAATTTCAGGTATCTTGTTATCACCAATAAGGTGTTGCGTCATTTCTTGCAGGGTTTGTTTAGATCTATCCCTAAAAGGCTATTTTTTCACATTCTATGACATAGTGTTCTAGTGTCCAAATCTTTTACCAAAATCTTTACAATTCACACGGTTTTTACTTATGCTTATCTGAACTCGTCTTCGTGCTTCAGAGGTGAATTAGTTTTGTTCTAATTGTAGCTTTGAGGCTTCTGATTGTCAACCCAACGTTGTTTTCAACATCATCTTTACTAAGTGTAAGTCTGGTTAAAGCATCAGCTTTCATGCTCACGGAGGCCTATATGAGAGGGAATCCATAACAGTTTGATTTGAATCCCTTCAGCAACAATGTCCGAGTATTTGTGTCTGGCTTCAGAGACCAGCATCGTTACTTTCTGATCTCAGGGTGTTAAGGGCAGGTAGTGAAGATAAAGAATCAGAGATAATTAAGCTGTCTGTGGTAGTGATTTCTACCTGCTCAAGAGCGATAAGTATGGCGGATAATTCAGTTTGTAGAATAAATGCCGCTTGTTTATTCTAACATTTGTCTCTAATCTATTACCATTTGACAGCAATGGCGGCACTACCTGCCCTCCCAGTAGCAGAGTCGCGAGAACCGTCAGTACAGATGTACTAGGCTATGTTATTGTCAGTCTGGAGTTTTTGTATATGTTCAATAGCACTGGTCTCAGCTAAGTGTTGAAGGTAAATAAGTGATTAGTGTTTTAGGTAGATGAGTGGGTGTAGTGACTTCAAAGGGAGTTATCTGCCAGAGAGGCAGGAAATGCTGCTGCTTCCTGATTTTATAACAATGGTTGTGTACATCAAACATTGTCATGGAGTTGGCTGTTATTTGGATCCATTTAGATTCACTTATGGCATGACACATATAGCGATCTTGCCAGGATTTGACCGTAGGTTCAGGCTCCGATAGCTCAAAATCTTTTTCAATCCATCCTTCCACCTCCAATTTGGTCTTCCACTTCTCCTTCTTCCTTCCACCTCTGACACATATATCCTCTTTGTCAATCTTTCGTCACTCATTCCCTCCATGTGTCCAAACCATTTCTACATACCCTCTTCTGCTCTCTCAACCACACTCTTTTATTACCATACATCTCTCTTACCCTTTCATTACTTACTCGGCCAAATGACCTCACACCACATATTGTCCTCGAACATTTAATTTCCAACACATCCACCCTCCTCCGCACAACCCAATCTATGGTCCATGCCTCGCAACCATATAACATTGCTGGAACCAATATTCCTGCAAACATACCCATTTTTGCTCTCCGAGATAACATTCTTGCCTTCCACACATTTCAACGCTGCCAGAACCTTTGCCCCTAACCCCACCCCCATCCGCTGCCAAATCCACTCCCAGATATCTAAAACACTTCACTTCCTCCATTTTTTTCTCCATTCACACTTACCTCTCAGTTGACTTGTCCCTCAACACTACTGGACCTAATAACCTTGCTCTTATTCACATTTACTCTCAGCTTTCTTCTTTCACACACTTTACCAAACTCAGTCACCAGCTTCTGCAGTTTTCTCACATGAATCACCCACCAGCGCTGTATCATCAGCGAACAGCAACTGACTCACTTCCCAAGGTCTCTCATCCACAACAGACTGCATACTTGTCCCTCTTTCCAAAACTCTTGCATTCACCTCCCTAACAACCCCATCCATAAACAAATTAAACAACCATGGAGACATCACGCACCCCTGCCGTAAACCAACATTCACTGAGAACCAATCACTTTCCTCTCTTCCTACACGTACATATGCCTTACATCCTCGATAAAAACTTTTCACTGCTTCCAACAACTTGCCTCCCACACCATATATTCTTAACACCTTCCACAGAGTAACTCTATCAACTTTATCATATGCCTTCTCCAGATCCATAAATGCTACATACAAATCCATTTGCTTTCCTAAGTATTTCTCACATACATTCTTCAAAGCAAACACCTGATCCACACATCCTCTACCGCTTTTGAAACCACACTGCTCTTCCCAATCTGATGCTCTATACATGCCTTGACCCTCTCAATCAATACCCTCCCATATAATTTACCAAGAATACTCAACAAACATATACCTCTGTAATTTGAGCACTCACTTTTATCCCCTTTGCCTTTGTACAATGGCACTATGCAAGCATTCCGCCAATCCTCAGGCACCTCACCATGAGTCATGCATACATTAGATAACCTTACCAATCAGTCAACATTACAGTCACCCCCTTTTTTGATAAATTTCACTGCGATATCATCCAAACCCGCTGCCTTGCCGGCTTTCATCTTCCGCAAAGATTTTACTACCTCTTCTTTTACCAAATCATTCTCCCTAACCCTCTCACTTTGCACACCACCTCGACCAAAACACCCTATATCTGCCACTCTATGATCAAACATATTTAACAAACCTTCAAAATACTCACTCCATCTCCTTCTCACATCGCCACTACTTGTTATCACCTCCCCATTTGCCCCCTTCACTGATTTTTCCATTTCTTCCCATGTCTTACGCACTTTATTTACCTCTTTCCAAAACATATTTTTATTCTCTCTAAGATTTAATGATACTCTCTCACCCCAACTCTCATATGCCCTCTTTTTCACCTCTTGCACCTTTCTCTTGACCTCCTGCCTATTTCTTTTATACAACTCCCAGTCATTTTTATCATTTCCTGCAAAAATCGTCCAAATGCCTCTCACTTCTCTTTTCACTAATAATCTTACTTCTTCATCCCACCACTCACTGCCCTTTCTAATCTGCCTACCTCCCACGCTTCTCATGCCACAAGCATCTTTTGCACAGGCCATCACTGCTTCCTTAAATATATCCCATTCCTCCACCACTCCCCTTACGTCCTTTGTTTCTCACCTTTTTCCATTCTGTACTCAGTCTCTCCTGGTACTTCCTCACACAAGTCTCCTTCCCAAGCTCACTTACTCTCACCACTCTCTTCGCCCCAACATTCTCTCTTCTTTTCTGAAAACCTCTACAAATCTTCACCTTCGCCTCCGCAAGATAATGATCAGACATCACTCCAGTTGCACCTCTAGTACATTAACATCCAAAGTCTCTCTTTCGCGCGCCTATAAATTAACACATAATCCAATAACGCTCTCTTGCCATCTCTCCTACATACATATGTATGCTTATGTATATCTCTCTTTTTAAGCAGGTATTCCCAATCAATAGTCCTTTTCAGCTCATAAATCTACAAGGAGTGGTGGGAGTATGTGATATAGTGTAAGAAAGTAAACTCTAGATTGATATGGGTAAAAACTGAAAATGGATGGAGAGAGATGGGTGATTATTGGTGTATATGCACCTGGGCATGAGAAGAAAGATCATGAGAGGCAAGTATTTTGGAAGTAGCTGAGTGAGTGTGTTAGTAGTTTTGATGCACGAGACCAGGTTATAGTGATGGGTGATTTGAATGCAAAGATGAATAATGTGGCAGTTGAGGGAATAATTGGTGTACGTAGGGTTTTCAGTGTTGTAAGTGGAAATGGTGAAGAGCTTGTAGATTTATGTGCTGAAAAAGGACTGGTGATTGGGAATACCTGGTTTGAAAAGAGAGATATACATAAGTATATGTATGTAAGTAGGAGAGATGGCCCGAGACCGTTATTGGATTACGTGTTAATTGACAGGCGCGCGAAAGAGAGACTTTTGGATGTTAATGTGCTGAGAGGTGCAACTGGAGGGATGTCTGATCATTATCTTGTGGAGGCGAAGGTAAAGATTTGTAGAGATTTTCAGAAAAGAAGAGAAATGTTGGGGTGAAAAGAGTGATAAGAGTATGTGAGCTTGGGAAGGAGACTTGTGTGAGGAAGTACCAGGAGAGACTGAGTGCAGAATGGAAAAAGGTGAGAACAAAGGACGTAAGGGGAGTGGAGGAGGAATGGGATAAATTTAAGGAAGCAGTGATGGCTTGTGCAAAAGATGCTTGTGGCATGAGAAGAGTGGGAGGTGGGTTGATTAGAAAGGGTAGTGAGTGGTGGGATGAAGAAGTAAGATTATTAGTGAAAGAGAAGAGAGAGGCATTTGGACGATTTTTGCATGGAAATAATGCAAATGACTGGGATTTGTATAAAAGAAAAAGGCAGGAGGTCAAGAGAAAGGTGCAAGAGGTGAAAAAGAGGGCAAATGAGAGTTAGCGTGAGAGAGTATCATTAAATTTCAGGGAGAATAAAAATATGTTTTGGAAGGAGGTAAATAAAGTGCGTAAGACAAGGGAACAAATGGGAACTTCAGTGAAGGGGCCTAATGGGGAGGTGATAACAAGTAGTGGTGATGTGAGAAGGAGATGGAGTGAGCATTTTGAAGGTTTGTTGAATGTGTTTGATGATAGAGTGGCAGATATAGGGTGTTTCGGTCGAGGTGGTGTGCAAAGTGAGATGGTTAGGGAGAATGATTTGGTAAACAGAAAAGAGGTATTAAAAGCTTTGCGCTTTGCGGAAGATGAAAGCCGGCAAGGTAGCGGGTTTGGATGGTATTGGAGTAGAATTTTCAAAAAAGAGGGTGACTGTGTTGTTAACTGGTTGGTAAGGTTATTCAATGTATGTATGTCTCATGGTGAGGTGCCTGAGGATTGGCGGAATGCTTGCATAGTGCCATTGTACAAAGGCAAAGGGGATAAGAGTGAGTGCTCAAATTACAGAGGTATAAGTTTGTTGAGTATTCCTGGCAAATTACATGGGAGGGTATTGATTGAGAGGGTGAAGGCATGTACAGAGCATCAGATTGGGGAAGAGCAGTGTGGTTTCAAAAGTGGTAGAGGATGTGTGGATCAGGTGTTTGCTTTGAAGAGTGTATGTGAGAAATACTTAGAAAAGCAAATGGATATGTATGTAGCATTTATGGATCTGGAGAAGGCATATGATAGATTTGATAGAAATGCTCTTTGGAAGGTATTAAGAATATATGGTGTGGGAGGCAAGTTGTCAGAAGCAGTGAAAAATTTTTATTGAGGATGTGGATGTGCTGGAAATGAGATGTTTGAGGATAATATGTGGTGTGAGGTGGTTTGATCGAGTAAGTAATAAAAGGGTAAGAGAGATGTGTGGTAATAAAAAAAAAAGTGTGGTTGAGAGAGCAGAAGAGGGTGTTTTGAAATGGTTTGGTCACATGGAGAGAATAAGTGAGTAAAGATTGACGAAATAAATTACGAATTCAGCACAATAACCCATCAAAAATGATTAGATTATTTCCTCATAGCACATCTAGATTATATGTTCTTGTAAATATGTGAGGTGATGAGGAAGATATAGGTAATGGTTCATTGAGGGTAGAGAGAGAGAAAGGAAAACCCCTTATAACATGACCATCCTCCTTCAGCATCAGTGACCTTCTGTAACCTATTAGGCATTGATGACACCAGGTTGTATACGGTCGCCTGACGTCCGCGGAACAGTTCCCACTCCTGCATGACATGATCTGGCGCCTAGTCCTCTCCTGGTCCTGCTCCCAGGCGTTCACCACCAGTTCCCAGTAGTTTTCGATGGGATTCAAGATATTTCTCTGCCTCCGACAGCCTCTCTAGTAGCTAAATGGTCGGTCGCTCGGAAAACCATCGGCCAACGATACCTGCTCTATGGATAGTATGGCTGTGGTCCTAAAACATAATTAAAGAAAGAAAAACATAAAAAAAACACCGTATGCTTGTGTATTATCATCTACATTATGTTGCATCAGGCAGTCACTGCCAGAGGGTTGTAAGTGACAAATAACATCATCAGAGATGAATGCAGGTAAAGACATGAGACACTTAGGGGAGCGGAAATTTTGTGTACCGGTCATTTCAAATACCAAAATAGTTTTAATGCAGGTTTCATACTCTCGATATTATTGACATCTTATGATTGATGCTTCTCCTACATTCATTACTGGCATTAAACTTTAGTAACTCCATTAAGGTTAATACTCGCAATGTGAGCGTTCTATCTAAAGTAAAACAATTTGTAGTTGATAGGGTATTCAAACCCTATGAGAAATAGGATGAATAACAATATTATTGATGGATGGTCGCAATTATTGATTACCGTACTTGGTAGCCACAGATGACCGGAGAGCAGTGGTATATGATAATGTGTGGGGACAAGCGGTGGAATATATCGTAGATTTACGGGAATGATAGTGATGGGCGTGTTTGAACAAACATGATAGAGGATAACGCTGACGGGGGATGGGATGAGGAGGAACGGGCATATGAGACTGTTTTGTTATCCAAGGACGTAGTGTTATTCAAGCTGCGATTTTTCACTTAGCTGCATAAATACTATCGTTTCTGGGTAGGGTAGAGCCATGACACGAACCGAGGGTAGCATCACTTATTCCAGTATCTCAAGATATTTCTCTGCCGTGAAGCACTCGTCAGTTTCGGTCAGTTTCCCTATCCCATATAAATGAAGCCATCCCCAGATGTTGCAGGTGGCGTGATCGTTTCTGGCGAAGATATTATCCGTATCTTGTCCCATTTGCGCGCCAGTAATGGTGCCTCCCATGTGTGCCGAATGAATGGGTTTTCTCATCAGAGACTATAACTCGTCTATAACCCGTCCACAAAACTACATATCCTCATGCACGTAGCGCTGTGCAGAGTTGCCTCTCCATGCGGTGTCGCTCGGTTAGTTTTTCTTTCTTGGCGGGATTCCTATGATGCACGCCAGCTTTGTGAAGTCGGTTTCGCACTGTACTACAGACTGAAATTTGGAGTTGCAGGTCGTCTTGGAATCCCCTTTTACTGCTGCAAGGATACGTTGATCTTCCTCAGCTGCGGTTTTCTTGGGTGCACCTGACCTCGGACGATTTCGTAAACTCCCCTCATCGAGCCATCTCCTCCACCACTTGTAAACTGTACTCTGCCAAACGCCAAGTCCCAATGCAATGTCAGGGCGGACCGACCACCTTCCTTCATGCCGATAATTCCACCACTGCGAGTTAGTTTATCGTGAAGGCTGTCAATTTCCAGTGATGACGAACTTGCTACTACTGTCGAACATAAGGACGGTTAGCTGGTTGTTCGGGCTTTAGGCCTATCAACTGCCAGGGTCATTAAGGCCGTCAACGTAAGCTACATCCTCCAACCGAAAAATCTTTAACACCTTCTTCAGGTGTTAAAGATAATTGTAAGGCCACAAACACTCTCACTATGCACATGGCCCAACGTGTGTCAAACCATGAAGGTAAACTCCGTTCCATACCTTGGTTTCCAAGTTCGTAGGAACAACACCGTTTCAACCATTATTTGAACCCGAAACGTTGAGTGATGATATGGGAGGGAGAGCTGGTGTGAGGACCTCAGGGCATAAAAGTGAGTTTGTGTATCGCAATGAGTATGTATAGATAAGTACCGCAGATAAGGTTACCATTGATATCGACTAGTATGGTGATAATAATCAGAGTTATTAAGCAATCTACTATTTCACAATCATTTCTGCTCTGTTCCCGTGGTTAATCTTTCCCTCACAACACTTCAGCCATTATTCATTTCAGAACATCATACTTCCCCGCCCTCTTCTTGTTCTCCCCTCCCCCCTTCCACCATGCTTTGGTCTCTTTCCCCCACTTGTGCCTGCAACCAGCATCGAACGTAGTCTGGAATTATATGTGTTATATTTACCCTTTATAGTCAAGCGTTCAGTAATGTCATACATCTAAGTCATGACACAACTGGTCAGTGTTAAATAGACTATGTTCTTTCGCAGGTTCCTAGACCTACTTTTCGCCATCCAACACTGTACAACAACCTGCGACGAACTAGCCTATGTGTGATTTTACAACACATACAACAGACGTTTGATGTTTGAATTCTAATCCTTGTGTTTTATTTCATCTTCCTCATATCTTACACTATACGTAAGACAATAGATTTTTATCACAGCTGGAATCCTACCGATCATAATGCTTACATACACGGCATCTCCTACCAGCAAGCTGTACGTACATATTCATACTTGCTTGCCTTCGTCCAACCCTGGCGCTACCCAGTCCCACAGGAAACAGCATCGCTACCCCCTGCTACAGCGAGGTAGCACCAGGAAAACACAAAAAAGACCACATTCGTTCACACTCAGTCTCTAGCTGTCATGTGTAATGCACCGAAACCACAGCTCCCTTTCCACACTCAGGCCCCATAAACCTGTCCATGATTTACTTCAGACGTTTCACATGCCCTGGTTCAGTCCATTGACAACATGTCAACCCCTGTATACCACATCGCTCCAGTTCACTCTATTCCTTGCACGCCTCTCACTCTCGTGTATGTTCAGGCCACGTTCGCTCAACATCTTTTTCACTCATCCTTCCACCTCCAGTTTGGTCTCCCACTTCTTGTTCCCTCCACCTCTGGCACATGTAACCTCTTTGTCAATCTTTCCTCACTCGTTCACTCCATTAGTCCAAACCATTTCAACACACTCTCTTCTGCTCTATCTATGCGTTCTTTTTATTTTCACACATCTCTCTTACCCTTTCATCACTTACACGGTCAAACCCTACTCCCTACAGCCCTATCTATAGCCCATGCCTAGCAGCCATATAACATTGCCGGAACTACTATTACTTCAAACATACCCATTTTTGCTCTCCGAGATAACGTTCTTTCCTTCCACACATTCTTCATCGCTTCCAGACCCCACCCCCCTCCCACTTTGTGACTCACTTCCGCTTCCTTGGTTTCATTTGCTGCTAGGTCCACTCCCAGATACCTAAAACACTTAACTTCCACCAAAATTTCTCCATTCAGACTTACCTCCCAATTAACTTGTCCCTCAACCCTGCTAAACCTAACACCCTTGCTCTTATTCACATTTACTCTCAACTTTCACACACTTTTCTAAACGTTTCTAAACTTCTGCAGTTTCTCATTCGAATCAGCCACCAGAGCTGTATCATCGTTAAACAACTGACTCACTTCCCAGGCCCTCTCATCCACAACAGACTGCATACTCGCCCATCTCTCCAAAACGTTTGCATTTACCTCCCTAACAACCCTATCCATAAACAAATTAAGCAACTATGGGGACATCACACACCCCTGTCACAATACGACCTTCACTGGCAACCTATCACTCTCCTCTCTTCCTGCCCGTACACATGCCTTACATCCTTGATAAAAAAATTTCATTGCTTTTAGCAGCTTACCTCACACACCATATACTCTTAAAACCATCCACAAAGCACCGCTATCAACCCTATCGTATTCCTTCTCCAGATCCATAAATGCTACATACAAATCCATATGTTTTTCTAAGTATTTCTCACATACATTCTTCAAAGCAAACACCTGATCCACACATCCTCTACCACTTCTAAAACGATACTGATTTTACCCAATCTGATGCTCTGTACATGCCTTCACCCTCTCAACCAATACCCTCCCATATAATTTCCCAAGAATACTCAGCAACAGTATGCCCATTTAGTTTGAACCTCAGTTTATCCCCTTTGCCTTTGTACAATGGCACTATGCATTTATTCCACCAATCCTTAGTCACTTCACCATGATCTATTCATACTTGAATATCCTTACCAACAAATCAACAACATAGTCACCCCCTTTCTTATTTAGATTCTACCACAATACCATCAAAACCCGCCGCCTTGCTGGATTTCATCTTCCACAAAGGTTTCACTACCTCTTCTCTCTTAATCAAATCATTCTCCCTGACCCCTCTCATTTCTCGCACCACCCAGACCAAAACACCCTGCATCTGCCACTCTATCATCAAACACATTCAACAAACTTTCAGAATACTCACTCATCTCCTTCTCACTTCATGATTACCTTCCCCCCGTGTCCTCTTCACCGATATTCCCATTGTTCTCTTCTCTTACGCACGTTATCTACCTCTTTCCAAAGCATCTTTTTATTCTCCCAAAAGTTTAATGATACTCTTTCAGCCCAGCTCTCATTTGCCCTCTTTTTCAACCCTTGCACCTTCCACTTGACCTCTTGCCGCTTTCTTTTATACATCTCTCAGTCATATGCACTACTTCCCTGCACTAACAACCTTACTTCTTCATTCCACCACTCGCTGCCCTTTCTAATCTGCCCATCTCCCACCTTTCCCATGCTACTTGCATATTTCGCACATGCCATCACTGATTCCCTAAACAGAACCCACAATGGATAGGAAGGACGTACGAACGAATGAAGTAAAATGGGTTTTCTTCAGGTGAGTGGAAAGAGACGAACGTGTTGCAACTGTTAAAGACATTGCTACTGGCTGACCTACTGTTTAATACTTGAGAGAAAAAAAAAACCAGAAATAGGAACAGTAGATGTCTTCCCTATCCCTGGGGATAGGGGGAAAAAGAATACTTCCCACGCATTCCTCACGTGTCGTAGAAGGCGACTAAAGGGGACGGGAGCGGGGGGGGGGGGGGGGGGGGGGGGGGGGCCCTTACCAACTACTACAGCCACCACCTCACCAACCACTACAACCACCACCTCATCACCCACAACAGCCACCACCTCAACAACTACTACAGCCACCACCTCAACAACTACTACAGCCACCACCTCAACAACTACTACAGCCACCACCTCAACAACTACTACAGCCACCACCTCAACAACTACTACAGCCACCACCTCACCTACCACTACAGCTACCAATCCAACAACCACTACAGCCGCCACCCCACCAACTACTACAGCCACTACCCCACCAACTACTACAGCCACCACCTCACCAACCACTACAACCACCACCTCATCACCCACAACAGCCACCACCTCAACAACTACTACAGCCACCACCTCAACAACTACTACAGCCACCACCTCAACAACTACTACAGCCACTACCCCACCAACTACTACAGCCACCACCTCAACAACTACTACAGCCACTACCCCACCAACTACTACAGCCACCACCTCAACAACTACTACAGCCACCACCTCAACAACTACTACAGCCACCACCTCAACAACTACTACAGCCACCACCTCAACAACTACTACAGCCACCACCTCAACAACTACTACAGCCACTACCCCACCAACTACTACAGCCACTACCCCACCAACTACTACAGCCACCACCTCAACAACTACTACAGCCACTACCCCACCAACTACTACAGCCACCACCTCAACAACTACTACAGCCACTACCCCACCAACTACTACAGCCACCACCTCAACAACTACTACAGCCACTACCCCACCAACTACTACAGCCACCACCTCAACAACTACTACAGCCACTACCCCACCAACTACTACAGCCACCACCTCAACAACTACTACAGCCACTACCCCACCAACTACTACAGCCACCACCTCAACAACTACTACAGCCACCACCTCAACAACTACTACAGCCACTACCCCACCAACTACTACAGCCACCACCTCAACAACTACTACAGCCACTACCCCACCAACTACTACAGCCACTACCCCACCAACTACTACAGCCACCACCTCAACAACTACTACAGCCACCACCTCAACAACTACTACAGCCACTACCCCACCAACTACTACAGCCACCACCTCAACAACTACTACAGCCACCACCTCAACAACTACTACAGCCACTACCCCACCAACTACTACAGCCACCACCTCAACAACTACTACAGCCACCACCTCAACAACTACTACAGCCACCACCTCAACAACTACTACAGCCACCACCTCAACAACTACTACAGCCACCACCTCAACAACTACTACAGCCACCACCTCAACAACTACTACAGCCACTACCCCACCAACTACTACAGCCACTACCCCACCAACTACTACAGCCACCACCTCACCAACCACTACAACCACCACCCCACTAACCACTACAACCACCACCCCACTAACCACTACAACCACCACCTCATCACCCACAACAGCCACCACCTCAACAACTACTACAGCCACCACCTCACCAACCACTACAACCACCACCTCATCACCCACAACAGCCACCACCTCACCTACCACTACAGCTACCAATCCAACAACCACTACAGCCGCCACCCCACCAACTACTACAGCCACCACCTCAACAACTACTACAGCCACTACCCCACCAACTACTACAGCCACTACCCCACCAACTACTACAGCCACCACCTCAACAACTACTACAGTCACCACCTCACCAACTACCACAGCCACCGCCTCAACAACTACTACAGCTACCACCCTACCAACTACTACAACTAGTACCCCACCAACTACTACAGCCACCACCCCACCAACTACTACAGCCACCACCTCAACAACTACTACAGCCACTACCCCACCAACTACTACAGCCAGTACCTTACCAACTACTACAGCCACCACCTCACCTACCACTACAGCTACCAATCCAACAACCACTACAGCCGCCACCCCACCAACTACTACAGTCATCACCCAATCAACTACTACAGCCACCACCCCAGCAACTACTACAGCCGCCACTCCACCAACTACTACAGCCACCACCCCACCAACCACTACAACCACCACCCCACTAACCACTACAACCACCACCTCATCACCCACAACAGCCACCACCTCACCAACCACTACAACCATCACCACCACCACCCCCCCTCCCACCACCAGTGCCCGCATCACTCTGTCAGTCTTGGGTCTTGGGGGCATCACGCACCCCGACCGCCCTGTGGTTCTCTTCCCACGTCCTAGACGCGTTCCTACCACCAATCCTCCACAAATCAACAATTCAGTAACTTCACCCACCATGCAAGAAAGAACCGCTAAAAGTCCTTCATGTTCATGCATTCCCCCTCCCTCTACCCCACTGGAACCCCCACCACCACTGCATGACCATCTTCTCCACAACAACCCGTGACGCTATTCCTTTAAGACCATTACAAGAGAAGGCTGAGTCTGCTTCACCACCAACCTTACCTACAGTCTTGGTGTAGAGCTTTGTGTCACGTACTCGAACCACCTGATTTTGCTCTATCATTCCCATGTGCTCTGTGTGCAGACTCCACCTCCAGTTAGGCATCGCTGATGAGTTCTGCCTCATATGTAAGACATATTCGCACAACATCAGCAACATATCAGGACTCCGTATTTGCACATCAGTATTACTCTATATTTTCACCATTGCGTCAAGGATCTGAACTACTTCATTCCACGTTGACTTTCAACATTAACATGTCAGGGATATAAACTACCTCATTAAAGGTGTCTTTCAACATGTAATGTGACAGCACTCCAAACGACCTCATCAAACCCATCTTCCGCATCATCGTCAGAACTCTGGAACACCTCAGTACTACAGTGTATCTTTAACGTCCTCACTGAATGCTGCTCTGATCTACACCTTCCATAACCACGTATGGTCATTTATGTTTAATAATGCATCTCAGGGAGTCATCCGTTGCCTTCTTTATTGGGCCGTATTTTGAATTGTTTTCTCGGCGGACATATCTTTAATCACCAATGCTTGCCTGCACATATCTTGAAATCATACATATCTGGCACATGTATCTCTTTGATAATAATGTTTACTTCAATACGGCTTTTCATCCAGCATTCATTTAGAAATATCCTTAATTCATTATGTTTTTTCGTCCAGTGATCGCTCTGAGATGTACTGAACTCATTTATGTCCTTCGTCCACCTTTCTTTACATGCCCGTTTGCTAAAGCTTTCCTTACTCTGAGATTTAGACGGTAACAAACGTTAGCCTCGTATGTTAGTCGGAGATGAGAATGTGTCCTCGAGCGAGAAATTTCAAAGTAAGGCAATGCGAATAGTCAAAAGAACTTCCAGGGAAGATAGGGAGCAGGTGGGCCGTCCTATTGACGTAGACGGTGTTAACCCATAATGAGTTGCATTTCAGTAAAGCTGTACACAGTATTTTGCCATACATGTCAATAGTACTAATAACATTATATCTGTTTAGTAAAAAAAAGTATCAATGTGAGGATGTTCCCTCAAAGGCTCAGTCCTCTGTTCCTAACGCTACCTTGCTAATGCGGGAAATAGCGAATAGTATGGAAAAAAAAAGAATATATTATATATATATATATTATTATATATATATTATATATATATATATTATATATATATATATATATACTTTTTCTATTCATTTATCTATTATAACTTAGTCAGTCTCCCGCATTAGCGAGGTAGCGCAGGGAAACAGACGAAAGAATGGCCCAACCCACCCACAGACACATCCATATACATAAAGCCCACACGCACATATACAAACCTAAGTATTTCAACATATACATATACATTCACAGACATATACATATATACATATCTGCATATTCATACTTGCTGCCTCCATCCATTCTCGTCGCCAACACGTTACACATGAAACAGCACCCCCCCCCCCTCCATCCCCCTCGCTTGCGCGAGGTAGCACTAAGAAAAGACAACAAAGGCCACATTCGTTCACACTCAATCTCTAGCTGTCATGTGTAATGCACCGAAACCACAGCTCCCTTTCCATATCCAGGCCCCACAAAACCTTCCATGGTTTACCCGAGACGCTTCACTTGCCCTGGTTCAATCTATTCACTGCACGTCAACCCCGCTATACCACATCGTTCCAATTCACTCCATTCCATGCACACCTTTCACCCTCCTGTCTGTTCAGGTCCCGATCGCTCAAAATCTTTTCACTTCATCCTTCCACTTCAAATTTGGTCTCCCACTTCTCCTCGTTCCCTCCATCTCTGACAGATACATCCTCTTTGTGAATCTTTTCTCACTTATTCTCTCTATGTGACCAAAACATTTCAATACACCATCCCCTGCTCTCTCTCAACCACACTCTTTTTATTAAAACACATCTCTTTTACCCTTTCATTACGTACTCAAACCACCTCACACCACATATTGTCTTCAAGCATTTCATTTCCAACACATCCACCCTCCTCTGCACAACCCTATCTATAGCCCATGCCTCGCAAACATATAACATTGTTAGAACCACTGTTTCTTCAAACATACCCATTTTTGCTCTTCGAGATAACGTTCTCGCCCTCCACACATTCTTCAACGCTCCCAGAACCTTTACCCCCTCCTCCACCATGTGACTCACTTCCGCTTCCATAGTTCCATCCGCTGCTAAGTCTACTCACAGATATCTAAAACACATCACTTACTCCAGCTTTCTCCATTCAAACTTACCTCCCAATCAACCTTGCTCCGATTCACATTTACTCTCAGCATTCTTCCTTCAACCACTTTACCGAACTCAGTCACCAACGTCAGTTTCTCACCCGAATCAGCCACCGGCGCTGTATCATCAGCGAACAACAACTGACTCACTTCCCAAGCTCTCTCATCCACAACAGACTGGATACTTGCCCCTGTCTCCAAAACTCTTGCATTCACCTCCCTAACAACCCCATCCATAAACAAATTAAACAACCATGGAGACATCACACACCCCTGCCGCAAACCTACATTCACTGAGAACCAATCACTTTCCTCTCTTCCTACATGTACACATGCCTTACATCCTCGAGAAAAACTTTTCACTGCTTCTATCAACTTGCCTCCCACACCATATATTCTTAGTACCTTCCACAGAGCATCTCTATCAACTCTATCATATGCCTTCTCCAGATCCATAAATGCTACATACAAATCCATTTGCTTTTCTAAGTATTTCTCACATACATTCTTCAAAGCAAACACCTGATCCACACATCCTCTACCACTTCTGAAACCACACTGCTCTTCCCCAATCTGATGCTCTATACATGCTTTCACCCTCTCAATCAATACCCTACCATATAATTTACCAGGAATACTCAACAAACTTATACCTCTGTAATTTGAGCACTCACTCTTATCCCCTTTGCCTTTGTACAATGGCACTATGCAAGCATTCCGCCAATCCTCAGGCACCTCACCATGAGTCATACATACATTAAATAACCTTACCAACCAGTCAACAATACAGTCACCCCCTTTTTTAACAAATTCCACTGCAATACCATCCAAACCTGCTGCCTTGCCGGCTTTCATCTTCCGCAAAGCTTTTACTACCTCTTCTCTGTTTAGCAAATCAATTTCCCTAACCCTCTCACTTTGCACACCACCTCGAAAAAAACACCCTATATCTGCCACTCTATCATCAAACACATTCAACAAATCTTCAAAATACTCATTCCATATATATATATATATATATATATTATATATATATATATATATATAATATATATATATATATAATATATATATATATATATATATATATATATATATATATATATATATATATATATATATATCCACTGACAGCACGTCAACCCCGGTATACCACATCGCTCCAATTCACTCTATTCTTTGCCCTCCTTTCACCCTCCTGCATGTTCAGGCCCCGATCACACAAAATATTTTTCACTCCATCTTTCCACCTCCAATTTGGTCTCCCTCTTCTCCTCGTTCCCTCCACCTCCGACACATATATCCTCTTGGTCAATCTTTCCTCACTCATTCTCTCCATGTGACCAAACCATTTCAAAACAACCTCTTCTGCTCTCTCAACCACGCTCTTTTTATTTCCACACATCTCTCTTACCCTTACGTTACTTACTCGATCAAACCACCTCACACCACACATTGTCCTCAAACATCTCATTTCCAGCACATCCATCCTCCTGCGCACAACTCTATCCATAGTCCACGCCTCGCAACCATACAACATTGTTGGAACCACTATTCCTTCAAACATACCCATTTTTGCTTTCCGAGATAATGTTCTCGACTTCCACACATTCTTCAAGGCTCCCAGAATTTTCGCCCCCTCCCCCACCCTATGATCCACTTCCGCTTCCATGGTTCCATCCGCTGCCAGATCCACTCCAGATATCTAAAACACTTCACTTCCTCCAGTTTTTCTCATTCAAAACTCACCTCCCAATTGAATTGACCCTCAACCCTACTGTACCTAATAACCATGCTCTTATTCACATTTACCCTTAAGTTTCTTCTTTCACACACTTTACCAAACTCAGTCACCAGCTTCGCAGTTTCTCACATGAATCAGCCACCAGCGCTGTATCATCAGCGAACAACAACTGACTCACTTCCCAAGCTCTCTCATCTCCAACAGACTTCATACTTGCCCCTCTTTCCAAAACTCTTGCATTCACCTCCTAACAACCCCATCCATAAACAAATTAAACAACCATGGAGACATCACACACCCCTGCCGCAAACCTATATATATATATATATATATTTTATATATATATATATATATATATATATATATATATATATATATATATATATATAAATATATATATATATATATTGTACAAAGGCAAAGGGGATAAGAGTGAGTGCTCAAATTACAGAGGTATAAGTTTGTTGAGTATTCTGGTAAATTATATGGGAGGGTATTGATTGAGAGGGTGAAGGCATGTACAGAGCATCAGATTGGGAAGACCAGTGTGGTTTCAGAAGCGGTAGAGGATGTGTGGATCAGGTGTTTGCTTTGAAGAATGTATGTGAGAAATATTTAGAAAAGCAAATGGATTTGTATGTAGCATTTATGGATCTGGAGAAGGCATATGATAGAGTTGATAGAGATGCTCTGTGGAAGGTATTAAGAATATATGGT